>NW_024070189.1:15525246-15659714 GCF_014754425.2 Oryx dammah | reverse complement strand
CCTCCCCACACACACACCTCCCCCAACACACACACTTCCCCACACACACACCTCCCCACGCACACCTCTCCCACACACACCTCCCCCCAACACATCTCCCCTCCCAACACACCTCCCCCCCACACACACCTCCCCATACACACCTCTCCCCACACATACCTCCCCCACACACAAACAGCTCCCCCACACACACCTCCCCACACAAACATCTTCCCCACACACACCCCTCCCTGCGCACACACCTTCCCGCACACACCTGGCAAAATAACTACAGCCTTCAGTACCATCTAGTGACCACTTCTGTGAACTACAGAGAGAGCCACACAAGGATGGCAAAGCATCTGGAATACCTTGATTATTTTTTATCTGACAGGTTTCTATTGATTTCGGGCAATGATGTACCACAGAAGTTAGGCATTCAGGTTTTTTTTAACTTTCCATCTAGTACCCATGAGATCAGTAGTGATTTTCTCATTCACAGATCAGTGAGTTTGCAGTGAAGGAGAACCTCAGGTTGATCTCACTTCCCATCACTCTCCGGGCTAGTCGTCTCCCTCGCACACACTGTCCTGGTTTCCCCAAAGTTAAGGCCACTCCTGCCTCAGGACGCTTGCTCCTGCTGTTCCGTCTGCCTGGAACGCTCTCTCCCTGAGGACCAGATGACTTACGGCCACCTTCAACTAGGCCAGACCGCAACTGCCTGCTAAGGAAACCTACCTCTTACACCTGTCTCACATTCACTGCCCCTTCACTGTCTGGCCTTTTACTCTTCTCTGATTTCCTTTCTTAGCAATTGTTACTATCACAGATGTCTATTAGCTTACCATGCACCTCACCCCCACCAGAACAGGAGCTCCATGAGAACTGAGCCTACATTTGTTTTTTTTTTTTTGGTTTTATTTTTTTTCTTCTCTCTCTCTCAGGTTGAGCAACAGAAACCAAAACACAGTTGAAAATTTAGAACTGTATTTTTTCACCTTCAAAATGTAGTAATAATAAATAATGAAAGGTCAGGAAAGGAATCAGAACATTCTATTTATACCTTCTTCAAGAAAATGAGGCTCTATTGGCCAACTGACCGAGAAGGACCACGTTTAAATTTAAGGGAGCCTTTACCTTTGGTACGCATTTGCTGCTTCCTTCTTCAGCTGTAGATGTTCATTTAAGTAACCCAACATTGTGAAAGCTGGAGCATAATTCTGAATTCTCTCTGGAAATCCAATAACATCTTTTCTCAATATGTGCATAATGGTTGTATTTGTAAAAACATGTAAAAACAGTGTCCTTGGCCTTGCAATTTACTTTTGTTTTCAAGTTTTTCGATACTTTAAACAGTAGATTATTTCCTGAGGTCACATGCATTGCTAAGAATAGAAGTTGAGTTTATCTTGACTATAAAATACCAGTAATCATTCTATAACTCTTTTAAATTATTGAATAATATCTATAGTTATATGTGGCTTCTATTCATGTTTCAAAGTTTAAATACATTTTATTCCCAAAGGTATAACAATTTAAAATCAGAGCTCATGTTAAAACTAGTCATCTAAATTATAAGGAAATTCAGTTCTTTGGCTAATCACGTAAACCTTCCTTGATTAAATTTAGCAACAATTTATCTTGGTGGTTCTGTTCCAGTTTCTATGCACTTAAAAAAAAAAATCAGTGTTGTGCACTAGAAAGAGAAGATGATTTGGGCACTTTCAATGCAGTATTTTGAAATTCTAATGTCAAAAAACATCAAAACCTATAAAGGAAGTGTGCAAAGGGAAAAGAAACGCACCTGCATTATGAACTACTTCGCTTGTGCTGGGAAGTAAGCCTTCAAATCTCTTACTGAACTGTTTAACAAAGTGGAGCACCATCCCACCTTACGTGATAGTCGGGTTCACAGTATAAGATGAAAATCACACAAAGTGATTCTTGAAAAATTTTTAAGTCATCTCACAAGGAGAAGGTAACTAAACTGAGTCAAAGTGAATGAGGAAATTCAGGCCCTTCATCCACACTGACGCTGAAGCCAACAGTCAGCAACAAATGATATCTCCATTTTTCTTATCCCTGTTTTCTCACCTTTCTGCTTCTAAATTAATATATTTTTTGGCCAAGCAAATATAGTTGAATTTGCTAAATGAGTATAAGACACAGCTCTCTCAGAGACTCAAAAACCTAGCTATACTCAACTGTCAGAAAAAGTTCATTGTTCTAGGCATCTGAATTTTGCAGAAAGCTAAATGTTTCAGTTCAGTTCAGTGGCTCAGTCGTGTCTGACTTTTTGTGACCCCATGGACTGCAGCACGCCACGCCTCCCTGTCCATCACCAACTCCCAGAGTCTACTCAAACTCATGTCCATTGAGTCGGTGACGCCATCCAACCATCTCACCCTCTGTCACCCCCTTCTCCTCCCGCCTTCAATCTTTCCCGGCATCACGGTCCTTTCAAATGAGTCCGTTCTTTGCATCAGGTGGCCAAAGTTTTGGAGTTTCAGCTTCAGCATCAGTTTACCTCTATGTAAAATCCTTCACAAATGTTTCCCATTCTGTAAGGAAACCCATCAGTAAAATCTCTGATCCTACATTTTCTCAGTAAGGCTCTAGGAGGTATTCATTCAAGTCACTCATTTGGGGACACCGTGTGACACGTTAATGTCTCAAAGTGCTGACGTTTACAAACGAACCGCCTTCTCCTCAAATGCCCCCGGCTCAGTGCAGGCAGAGTATTCCCAGCCTGCAGATTACAATGATGCTGCATTTCTCTTCTGGTTTTCAGTTTACCTGACTTCTTCATACTTGTTCACGGGGAGAAAAGGGCAAATTCATGTCTTAAGAACTAATATTTAATTTGGAATTAACTTTAAATTCTTTAAATTATCTCAACAATTATTCATTTATCTTGCTATATAACAGGTGCCGTACCCACGTATTTACTCAAGACCACTTGTGCTGCTGGAATTGCATTCATCTGGAGGATGTTATACCGGTACAGCTCTGTGTCTCTGTTGCTCTTATCTTGCAATGTTGTACAGACCCAATATGCATAACCTATTGCTCCCTCAGTCTGTAAAAAAAAAAAAAGCCAAAGTTAACAAGGAGACACAGAGTAATAAATCTGCCAAGAAAAATTAAGAAATAAAACAACGTACTTCAATACAGTAAATATCGGATCTTCATCTAAGTCAGCTATTAAGTGCCTTTAAATAAAAGGTCACTGTGATACAACACAACTAAGAATATATTTAAATCACTTGCCTCAAACCTAAGTAGAGGAAATAAGTGGGATAAATAAAGAGGAGAAAACAGAGTCCCTCCTGATGGTTTGGTATGATTCTCAGCATCATTCCCATAGGTCAAACAAATAATGACCAATCAAAAGATTTCTAAACGCGTTCATAAATAATCTAAAAATGTCAACCAAGTCTAGTGTTTATCTCGGTTTATTTCTTTTGAGTCTGTTTCTATTCTGCATGACTACTGCCTCTATTAGACCCCAAAGTCATTTCTTCATCAGCACTTGAAGTTCTTTAATGAGAGTTTATCTATTTTTCAAGAAAGAAGAAAGAGTAGAGACAACTGCTATCATCAGCATCTGACATCACCATGTATTTGTTTTCTCAACAAGGGTAGTTAAAAGATTATTCATTAATGAATCCTGAAGAACACTCAAATTCTTACATGCATACTGAGTTCTGTAGTGTGCCTGAAGAGATCCATGGTGTCATAACTTCCAACTGTCTCTGCAATTAGAGCCTATAAAAGGAAAAAGGAGGGTCTTAATATGTTCAAAAGGAATACTACTACTACTAATAATAATAAATGAGTTTTTGGAGGAACCAAAGGTTTTTCTAACTGTGCTTAAAAGCAAAGTTAATTTCTTTTTCAATCTTGACTACCATATTCCATGGCTCAGAGGACCAGAATGACTTGTTAAATGAGCCTTTAAGCTGATAGACACTTGAAGAACTCCATTGCAATCAGGTAGTGGTGGAATAAGCCACACGAAATTCCTCAGAATTCTGATAAAGCTATGCTACCCTCTCCCTTCACTACCCAGCGTGCCCCTGCACCAGCCCATCTATTCATACAGGTACTTGGTGAATCACAGGGTCACCTCAGATTCAACTGGAAAGCCTTTTAAAAAGGAGATCTCACCCCTAGAAATCTAGCTTCCATAGATCTGGGTAGAGTCTCAACATGTTTATTTTTAAAACTGCCTCAGGATTTCAAATAGTAAGACTTCGTTATAGTTAAAATTAATTTCAAGCTCATCTATCTTTTATAAGAAAGCAGGGTTTTTTAATTATCATGCACTACTAATCAAGAAATTAATATTAAGCTTCACTCTATCATCATCATTTTAATTAAATCTACTAGTTACCTCCCGAAACAAAGTATTTGTAAGGCCAAAAATAATTTAAAGATTAAAAAAAAAAAATACTTAAGTGACTCTGAGGAGCACCTAAGATCCACTGACCTCCATCAGTGCTACTCAGAGTGAAGTCCCTGGACCAGCAGCATTGTCCTCACTTGGGAGTAGTTAGAAATGAAAATTCTTGGGCCCCCAGGGCCCAAAACCTTACACAGAGATTACTGTGGTAATGCCACTGTTCTCAAATGCTACCACAGCTAATGGGAACAGGAGTTTGCCTTTTCTAACTCTGGGAGCTTCACCCACTCAATTAACTAGAATCAGACCCAAACGCCAAAGTACAATAGAAGATACCTAATCACTGACTATGTATCACTGATATGAATGAATGTAAAATTAAAGATATATATGTGTTAAAGTACTCAGAATGTTTATTTCACGCTTTTCCTTGGATTTTGAGTTTTAGTAAAATGAGGCACAATAAAGGGTAGAAATGGTACGGACCTAACAGAAGCAGACAAAATGTGCTCCACTGGAGAAGGGAATGGCAAACCACTTCAGTATTCTTGCCTTGAGAACCCCATGAACAGTATGAAAAGGCAAAAAGATAGGACACTGAAAGATGAACTCCCCAGGTCAGTAGCTGCCCAATATGCTACTGAAGATCAGTGGAGAAATAACTCCAAAAAGAATGAAAGCATGGAGCCAAAGCAAAAATAACACCCAGTTGTGGTTGACAAAAGCAAAGTCTGATGCTGTAAAGAGCAATACTGCATAGGAACCTGGAATGTCAGGTCCATGAATCAAGGCAAATTGGAAGTGGTCAAACAGGAGATGGCAAGAGTGAACGTCAACATTCTAGGAATCAGCGAACTAAAATGGACTGGAATGGGTGAATTCAACTCAAATGACCATTGTATCTACTACTGTGGGCAGGAATCCCTTAGAAGAAATGGAGTAGCCATCGTAGTCAACAGAAGAGTCCAAATTGCGGTACTTGGATACAATCTCAAAAACAACAGAATGATGTTTGTTTCTAAGGCAAATCATTCAATATCATGGTAATTCAAGTCTATACCCCAAGCAGTACACTGAAGAAGCTGAAGTTGGAGAGTTCTATGAAGATCTACAAGACCTTTTAGAACTAACACCCAAAAAAGATGTCCTTTTCATTATAGGGGACTGGAATGCAAAAGCAGGAAGTCAAGAAACACGTGGAATAACAGGCAAATTTGGCCATGGAGTAGAGAATGAAGCAGGGCAAAGGCTAATAGATTTGCCAAGAGAACGCACTGGTCATAGCAAACACCCTCTTCCAACAACACAAGAGAAGACTCTACACATGGACATCACCAGATGGTCAACACCGCAATTAGATTGATTATATCCTTTGCAGCCAAAGATGGACAAGCTCTATACAGTCAACAAAAACAAGACTGGGAACTGATTGTGGCTCAGATCATGAACTCCTTATTGCCAAATTCAGGCTTAAATTGAAGAAGGTAGGGAAAACCACTAGTTCACTCAGGTATGACCTAAATCAAATCCCTTATGATTATACAGTGGAAGTGAGAAATAGACTTAAGGGACTAGACCTGATAGACAGAGTGCTTGATGAACTATGGATGGAGGTTCATACATTGTACAGGAGACAGGGATCAAGATCATACCCATGGAAAAGAAATGCAAAAAAGCAAAATGCCTGTCTGGGGAGGCCTTACAAATAGCTGTGAAAAAAAGAGAAGTGAAAAGCAAAGAAGAAAAGGAAGGATATAAGCATCTGAATACAGAGTTCCAAAGAATAGCAAGAAGAGATAAGAAAGCCTTCCTCAGCGATCAATGCAAAGAAATAGAGGAAAACAACAGAATGGGAAAGACTAGAGATCTCTTCAAGAAAATTAAAGAAACCAAGGGAACATTTCATGCAAAGATGGGCTCAATAAAGGACAGAAATGGACCTAACAGAAGCAGATGATATTAAGAAGAGGTGGCAAGAATACACAGAACTGTACAAAAAAGATCTTCACGACCCAGATAATTATGATGGGGTGATCACTCACCTAGAGCCAGACATCCTGGAATCTGAAGTCAAGTGGGCCTTAGGAAGCATCACTATGAACAAAGCTAGTGCAGGTGACAGAATTCTAGTTGAGCTGTTTCAAATCGTAAAAGATGATGCTGTGAAAGTGCTACACTCAATATGAAAGCAAATTTGGAAAACTCAGCAGTGACCAGTGACCTTTTTATGATGAAAAGGTCAGTTTTCATCATAATCCCAAAGAAAGCCAATGCCAAAGAATGCTCAAACTACTGCATAATTGCACTCATCTCACACACTAGTGAAGTATGCTCAAAATTCTCCAAGCCAGGCTTCAGCAATACATGAACCGTGAACTCCCTGATGTTCAAGCTGGTTTTAGAAAAGGCAGAGGAACCAGGGATCAAATTGCCAACATCCACTGGATCTTTGAAAGAGCAAGAGAGTTCCAGAAAAGCACCTATTTCTGCTTTGTTAACTATGCCATAACGTTTGACTGTGTGGATCACAAGAAACTGAGGAAAATTCTGAAAGAGACGGGAATACCAGACCACCTGACCTGCCTCTTGAGAAACCTATATGCAGGTCAGGAAGCAACAGTTAGAACTGGACATAGAACAACAGACTGGTTCCAAATAGGAAAAGGAGTACGTCAAGGCTGTATATTGTCACCCTGCTTATTTAATTTATATGCAGAGTACATCATGAGAAACGCTGGGCTGGAAGAAGCACAAGCTGGAATCAAGACTGCCGGGAGAAATATCAATAACCTCAGATATGCAGATGACACCACCCTTATGGCAGAAAGTGAAGAGGAACTAAAAAGCCTCTTGATGAAAGTGAAAAAGTTGGCTTAAAGCTCAACATTCAGAAAACGAAGATCATGGCATCTGGTCCCATCACTTCATGGCAAATACATGGGGAAACAGTGGAAACAGTGGCTGACTCTTTTGGGGGGGCTCCAAAATCACTGTAGATGGTGAATGCAGCCATGAAATTAAAAGATGCTTACTCCTTGGAAGGAAAGTTATGACCAACCTAGATAGCATATTAAAAAGCAGAGACATTACTTTCCCACAAAGGTCCAACTAGCCAAGGCTATGGTTTTTCCAGTAGTCATGTATGGATGTGAGAGTTGGACTAAAAAGAAAGCTGAGCGCTAAAGAACTGATACTTTTGAACTGTGGTGTTGGAGAAGATTCTTGAGAGTCCCTTGGACTGCAAGGAGATCCAACCAGTCCATCCTAAAGGAGATCAGTCAGTCCTGAATATTAACTGGAAGGACTGATGCTGAAGCTGGAACTCCAACACTCTGGTCACTTGATGTGAAGAGCTGACTCATTTGAAAAGACCGTGATGCTGGGAAAGACTGAAGGCGGGAGGAAAAGGGGACGACAGGATGAGATGCTTGGATGGCATCACTGACTCAATGGAGATGAGTTTGAGTAAACTCCGGGATTTGGTGATGGACAGGGGCGGCCTGGTGTGCTGCGGTCCATGGGGTCACAAATAGTCAGACACAACTGAGTGACTGAACTGTACTGAACAGAATCACTGATTATTGATTTTCTACTATGGGTGATGCTTCCACTATTCTCTGAACTGAAAGACACAAAACCCAGGAAGCCACTCAGACCAATCAACTTCTCCAGGTGTGAAAAGTGAAATCCCAGCAGTTGATAAGTTAAAACAATTAGTCAATGACAGACTCAGACTAGTAACTTGATTCCTATTTGGCAGTACAAAAATCTAAACTTTTTGGGTCCATGGGGTCGCAAAGAGTCTGACATGACTGAGTGACTGAACTGAACTGATACCACTTTCTATTAATAGGTTATTTGTATCACAGGTTATTAATAACTATACGTTATGTATCTTACCTGTCCAATCCAGCACATTAAATAAGATGGATCAAGGGATTGAGCCATTTTGAAAGCTTCATGAGCTTGCTAAGAAAAAAAGACAAAAAAATAGTCAGTTTATAAATCTAGTATTAAATCGCTTATATTAAAAAAGCATAAGAGAATAAGAAAAATCAGACTGTAAACATAAATAGAAATGAAACCGTGAACTAAAACTTCACTGTTTAAGCACAATTTGCACATGCATGTGCAGCAACACTTAAAACAATGTCTCAAATACCTAGTCCTAAAAAGAGTACTGGAGGCTTCCCAGGTGGCTCAGTGGTAAAGAATCTGGATGCCAATGCAAGAGACACGGGTTTGATCTCTGGGTCAGGAAGATCCCCTGGAGGAGGAAATGGCAACCCACTCCAGTATTCTTGTCTGGAGAATTACATGGACAGAGGAGTCTGGCACTCTGCAGTCCATGGGGTTGTAAAGACTTGGACACGATTCAGCGACTGAGCATGTACAAAAGAGTTCTGAATACAACGGATTTCTCTACAGGCTTGGGAATTCTGGTCCTCAATGAAAGGGCACCACAGGTGTCTACCTCTTGGTCTGCAAAATTTTCAGTCGATCACCCAGCTATTTGCTAATCCACAGGTTTAACGGAGGGCCTCCCAGGTGGCTTAGATGGTAAAGCATCTGCCTGCAGTGCAGGAGACCTGGATTCAATCCCTGGGTTGGGAAGATCCCCTGGAGAAGGAAATGGCAACCCACTGCAGTATTCTTGGTTGGAGAATCCTATGGACAGAGGAGCCTGGAGGGCTACAGTCCATGGGTCACAAAGACTCAGACACGACTGAGCAACTACCACAACACAGGTTTAATGGAAATACTTAGAGAAGACTGTATCTATTCCCCTTGCCTTAACTGGGACCATAAAACTATTAATAACCAGTAAGGTCTGAGAACTGCTAGTGGGTGAAAAGGAATGGCCAACATAAATCTGCACTAAGCATTTAGGAAACTTTCAAGACACCCCACTTAGACACTTAAAATCACGTTTTTTTTCTTTCTTCTTCTATGAAGAATAGCTTATTATATGTTGCTTTACACTGTTTTCCCAATAATCTCTGCATGGCTGATATTGTCTTTTCTTCCTTACGAGAACGTAGGCTCACGGGCAACACTACCATAAAACCACAGTCATAGCTTATTAACTAAGACTTGGCTTTGCTTAAATTTTTTTAAAATATTTTCACATATTTTAAGATCCAAATTAGTATTTTTCTTCACTTTATTTTCAGTCTTCCAAAGCAGTCTTTGCAGAGACTTCATGTATCCCTGAGAATATCACTGAGCTATTTTTAAAGGATGATATTCAATATACTGGCTGAAACACAAAACAGTATCGAATGCTATCATCTACAGATCCATGGAAACTTCTGAAAGTGAAAGTCGTTCAGTTGTGTCCCACTCTTTGCGACCCCATGGACTGTAGAGCCCATGGAATTCTCCAGGCCAAAACATTGGAGTGGGTAGCCTTTCCCTTCTCCAGGGGATCGTCTCAAAGTGGGGATCAAACCCAGGCCTCCCACATTGCAGGCAGATTCTTTACCAGTTGAGCCACCAGGGAAGCCCAAGAAAACTGGACTGAATCCCTTCTCAAGCGGACCTTCCTGACCCAGGAATCAGACCAAGGTCTCCTGCATTGCAGGTGGATTCTTTACCACCTGAGCCACCAGAGGAGCAAACAAGACCCACAACAGGCTCCGCATTGCTGTAGCTCCAATTGTCTAACACACAACTGTTCAAGTATGACAAAGTACACCGAACACATAAAGGGATTAGTATCTGTTAAAAGCAAATCTAAATCACCAAAGCAAGGGTTAAATTTAAGTTTCTAAAGAGTACTAATCATTGCCCTTACTTCATCATCCCACCCCTAACACATGTATGAAAGATAAAAAGAAAAACACCCAAATAATTCATAATAAAATTGTTTAATCTCAATGTAATTGTTTAATACAACATAATTATAAAACCAGAAATTTCTCGGGACATGGAAAGGAAAACAAATCTTACACATTCAATGTTCAATATAGTAAAGTAAATGCTATCCAACATCTAGCATATCAGCGAGAATGCCAGATAGATAAACAACGTGCAAAGTATTTCTCCACAAGAAGCTTAGTTATTATGAAGAGATCATACATAGAAAACGTTCTTTACTTAAAAAACAACAAAGCAGACAATATAGTATTTACCTCAATTTTTTCGTTTGCAAGGTATAACACTCCCAAGTTGGTCCATGCAACAGCATTCTAAAAAACAAATAAAATTAGGTCCCTTGTCTACATGGCAGTCTCAGAAAATTATTAACAGTACATTTCGATGTTCTTTTTCATAGAGACACAGAACACTCACAATTTGTTCTGACTGGATTGATTTGATGAAACAGTGCTGAGCAAGGGCATAATTTCCAATACCTGAAAAATACAGACTTTGATAAAACTGAACTTTATTGTCTAAAACAATCTAAAAATATTTAAGTGTTAACTCAATTCTTACCACTATAACAGGAAACTACACCAAGAGCATTCCAGTATAAGTGATTATTACTGTCAAGTCTCACAGCTTTTTTTAGACACTGAAAAGTAAAATTAGATACATTTTTATTTCTCGGAATATCAGCATCTATATACAGATAAATGTGAGTTTATGTGAAAACACTCTAGTATTTACTTTATTAAAAGCATCTTTCAGAAAAGACCTTAGTTTTTTTAAAAAAAAGTTTATAAAAAATTTCTCAAAATCATACATGCATAGATTTCTCCAACAACTCTTGAAGGTCATCTGTGTTGCTGCCTGTGTCTGCTAGATGTTGTGCCTGGCGATAATAATTAATTCCAAGGTCACACCACGTATTAGATGTAGACATCAGTTTTAATGCACGACCGTAACATCTATGGAAATATAAAAGTGAATGTTATGTTTTGTTATGACGTTCTAATTTGAATGTAATCAAATGACCAACTTTGTAAATTACCTTCCTCCAAGATGGAGGAGCTCATTTTTCTTTAATACTTGTTTTCCTTCTTTCTGACCTAGAAGGACTCCTAAGACACTGACGTTCACTTTAGATGGTGAAACAGCAGACAGACTGGTACAAGCGTCCCCAACTAGCTTCCAAAGGCAAGACACATCAGCACGATGCTGCAGAGCCCTAAAAAAAGAAACTGTGATGCTTAAAAATTATTTCCAAAAAGTATGGCATTTATCTCCCTCACTACATACAATTAAAACAAGAAAGTGTACACATATACAGTTTTTAGTTCCTTAATTAAATGCAGGAAATGCTTTACTGAATTTACTAAATCTTATATCTTATTACCTCCTTTTTAAGAAGAAAGGAAGAGGGGAAGGAGAAGGAATCGTTTTAAGTGACAGAAACTGTGCAAACATTTCTTTGGTACTTGTTATCATTTTTCTTAGAAGCAGCAGAAATCCCATAAATAAATCAAGAAATTATCCAGGACCATTAAAATTTACCTTTAATACTGGATCTTTTAAATTTGCTTTTTGTGTTTGTCTATTTAAACAAAAACCAAACCATTAAAATCAGTATATCTCTCTTAGTTGATTATCATAAACTTAGGTTTTGGTTGATCACCCTCAAATTTAAAAAAAAGAACTAGCAAATGTATAACATAGCAAATATATTTGGTGATCCAAAGGAGTTTTACTTTCTGAGTTCAAGGATACCAAAAATCTAAATATGCAAATGTGAAAAATCCCTATTTATTGAAGGAAGTAAGACTCAGTGGACAAGCTCAAAAAATAAATAAAAATATTAACTATGGTGGCAAAGGGCACTTCTTTTTAGAATGAGAAAATCTCAGCTATTCATTCTCTTCACTTTTCTGAAAATCTTATAAATAAAACACAGCAATTGCACAATTAAGCCAAGTCTTGGTAATCAGCCATCACAAACAGCTATGTTACTGGCAGATGGACAAGCAGATGGAACATTGTTCATAGCCTTTTCTACTCATGGAGTCCAGCCAAAAATCATTTTCCAATGTCTTTCTGAGAAACAAGATAAATTATTGAAGTCATCACTAAAAGCCCAATGTGAGGATCAGGAGGAACGGCAATACTATTTGTAGCTCCTTTGCCTAAGTATCTTAGTGCAGTTTCCAAAATTGACAGCATGAAAGGTGAAAACAGAGAGGGAAAAAAGAAGAGAATCACTGGCAGTTTTAACAACCCAAACTCTTACCTCCTTTTAACTTCAGTAAAAAATAAAATATCTGTAAAGTAAAATAACTTCTATTGCCCTTACACAAGAATTGAAGTCATGTGAACATTCAAGTATAGAAGTAAATACAAACTTGGGGCTGCTGCTGCTGCTGCTGCTGCTAAGTTGCTTCAGTCGTGTCCGACTCCGCGCGACTCCAGAGACAGCAGCCCACCAGGCTCCCCTGTCCCCGGGATTCTCCAGGCAAGAACACTGGAGTGGGTTGCCATTTCCTTCTCCAATGCATGAAAGTGAAAAGTGAAAGTAAAGTCACTCAGTTGTGTCCGACCCTCAGCGACCCCATGGACTGCAGCCTACCAGGCTCCTCCGTCCATGGGATTTTCCAGGCAAGAGTACTGGAGTGGGGTGCCATTGCCTTCTCCAAGACCTGGGGCTATCACTTGAAAAGTTCTATATAACTGCTTGTAATTAGTTGTGAGTGCTACATGGTATCCAGAACAAAATTCTCCACTCAGAAAGGCAGTATTTGGAGCTGAAGCATCATCAATCAAAGGCTCACATTTACCCTTAAATGCTAGTTCAAACAAATTACACCCTCTTCACAATACCATTCTCTATGGAAAGAGTTTTAAGTGTTATGAAAGACTTGAAAAGAAAGTACACAAATCAGAGGGAGAAAAAAGAATGAAGCTTTCACTTCAAATTTGATTCATATTCAAAGCAACTAATTCGAGAGCAAGAAAATCAATCAGACACAGAGGAGAGGGCAAGTAGGAAAAGAAAGGAAGAGAAGCACAATAAAGATGTTTAAGAGCAAAAAAATTAATTCTGCATCTAACTTGTGTAACTTTTATAGCCATCTATCACAAATAACATTCCACTTAAATAATGAATATAGTTCCATAAAATAACCAGAGTTGCTGAAACATTTCTGTCTTTCTTGTTATTAGATACCACCTTTTTTCCTACACAAATTCTCTCCAGGAACAATCAGACTGCTACTTCACCTTTAGTCCTACCCATAAGTCTAACACAGGCTCTAACTACTGGCTGTAAAGCCAGTTGTACACTTAAAGTGCCATCTACCAACCAGTTCCAATTAGATACTTGTACCTCTAGGTCTCCTGAAAGAGAACACGAACACTGTGGTACCCAAGCTGCTGCTCCACTAGCTACTTCTTCCTTCCCACTCTTCTCTACGCATCCAGCAATCCAGCTGCTAAAAGCAAGAAACTATATCTGTTCCCCAGTGCAAAATCAATACAATAGGTATGTTGCAGAATTAATTGGTTAGTCTGTCATTCTTTATGTTTGCGATTCTGAATAATGACTGCTATAGCTAATAGGATAAACAGAGAATGATTTTATAATTTGACTTTATTATAATACTAAGAAAATAAACACAATAAATAATAATACTAACCGAGTAAAATATTCCAGTGCTTTCTCTATGTAATCTACAGCTTTCCCATCAAGATAATCGACTAGAGCTGCTTTTGCCAACAGGAGGTGGCATTCACCCAAACCTAAAATCAGGTAAGTTTATAGTTGTTAAAATATGTAAAAGAAACACTGAAAATGAACATCAAATAAATTTATTGGTTTAATATTACAGACAAAATTTAATGATATTTTATAAAAAGTTTCTTTAAGCATGGTCTTGCATACATTTATTGAAGAATTCAAATGGCAGGGTTCTGTTGGAGTAAACATGTATCAAAAGATAATATCTACAAAACCTACGAATTTTCATGATTTTCAACAAATTACTTACCTCTTAAAATCTTATCTTTGAAAATGGGGATATTACTTAATAAATACCTAATATGATGCTACCTGCTATCACATTATTATCATCTGGTGTCGTGAAACAAGATTTGATCTCTCTACATTCAAAATATTCATTGGGCTTCCCTTGTGGCTCGACTGATAAAGAATCCACCTGCAATGCGGGAGACCTGGGTTCAATCCCTTGGTTGGGAAGATCCCATGGAGAAGGGAAAGGCTACTCACTCCAGTATTCTTGGCCTGGAGAATTCCATGGACTGTACAGTCCGTGGGGTTGCAAAGAGTCGGACATGACTGAGTGACTTTCACGTTCATACTATAAAAATTAAAAGAAATAGCAATTTCCTAAATTGCCTAGTAAACATTTAATAAATGTGAATTCTCCTTCTGTTAAGGAATTTCATAAAATATTTTTTAAAGGGTTTCATGGTCTAAGTTACATGTCACTTATGACATACAACACTTCTGAATTAAACTCCTCACTGATTCTTTAAAAAGGAAAAGGAAATGGAGGAAAGCAAATACAGTCAACTCCAGTGCTTTTTTTAATGGTTAGAAATAATCATTTAAAAAGTAATAAAATATGTGTGGTGGTGTTTGACTTTAAATTACAAAAATAAGAAGGAATAGATACCTATAAAGGAACTAAAATTAATTTAGATGATTACAAACAATGAAAGCTGCCTCTAAAGTTAAAAAATTGAAAAAAATGAGGTTCTATAACTTAGTAAATAAAACCTATTAAGATATTCTGAGGATATAGTGAATTAATTATCAAAATACAAGAGTAGGAAAATTCCTGTTTTAGAGATCTAATTTTTAGATCCACTACCTATCATGCTATTTATCTAAAAGCTGTATCTCTATCACATTACCATTTATTAACTGTCACAAAACAAAATCTGACCTTTCTAGATTCAGACCTACGTAACAACCTATACTATAAAAGGTTCTTACTGGACACGTGATTGACTAAAGAAGTTCTTTTCAAGTTACTCAATACATTTAGAAATTTATTCAAGGATTTTATACTTTGGCATCACAAAAAGTCAAAGGAGCTATTAAAAAGCAATTACCTTTCAGAGCAGGCACATAATCTTCTTTCTTTTTAATGATCAGCTGGTACTGAGCTACTGCCTCTTTGTATTTGCCGAGGGTTTGCTGTATTGCCGCCACCTTGAACACACTGTATGTGGATTCTGGGTTCAGCTCGCTGGCTTTTGTGAAGGATTTCAAGGCTGTTGTATAGCCACCTCTGCTTAAATATGCCTCTCCTAATGACTCCCAACAATTGAAGTCCTTCGGGTCTGCCCTTAATGCTGCCTGTAAACTAAGAATTTCAAGAAAGAGTAAGAGAAGTGAAAGGGATAAAACTACTTCCACACCTGAGAGGAAAATACAAAGTAATTTAACTGAATCACACATATCCATGGTTTCCCTTATGGAAAGAAGGGAAAACCCATATTTATTTAAAGCAGGTATACCTGTTCCTTTTATGATGTGAATTTTTTAATAGTAAGAAATGTTATTGTAGTTTTGGAATGAATAATAATAAAATTTTTTTTAAAGAAATGCCCACCAAAATTTCTTTTCCTTGACTGTGTGGGAGAACTCCAATTTCCTATCCTACCAGAACAGGTATACATCTGAACATCACAGTCTATAAGCCCTCACCAAGAAATATGAGAGTTGAAAAATGGAAATAACAGGCATAGTTTTAATTTCAGATCAAATTCCATATCCATGAAAATTTTAAATGCCTGTATTCTAGGTATTAACATAAATCAGAAACAACTTTGATTCAAATACATTTTCTTTACACAGTTCAAGCCAAACTACTGAAAATGAGCTGCCCCAAATGCCCTTCAAGCTACTAATCTCTCTCCTGCCCTAAAACAATGCTTGTTGGTGCAAGAAAAACAAAGATACTGACCTTGGCTTATTATCACTCCTTAAATTTATACTAAGAACCTACCATATACATGATACTATGAAGACTTTACTTGACTGGACGTCTCTCTCTCTTCTTAACACGAGGATATCAGATAATTGAGTTTTGTAATTCCAGTGCATGCAGATAGTAACAGCCAATAAACCATAAATAAATTCTGCTACTTCTTCAATTAAAATACAATCTGGTGGGTGGCAACTTGTCAGTTCATTTTGGATACAAATAGAGTTTAATTTAAGGAAACATTAGGCTAACAGAAGTTAAATATAGAAAGGCGCCTTACTCAGCCACTGCTTGGGAATGCTGACCAACTTTCAGATAGTACAGGCCTCGCCTAAGCCAGGCCCACTTTGCCGTCCCAGCACTTGCCTTCTGAGTGACTGTTGTCAGGATAGCTAAGGCAGTTTCCTAACAAAAAGAAAAGACTAATATTAGAGATATTAAATATCATAAAAAATACTGAACATTTATGTAAACAGATATATTTTCATTTACCACTTCTGATTTTTTAAACTGGTATATACTGAACCACACCTTCAACATTAAGCAACTCAGTATCTGCCAATAAAAATTTACTCAATTTATAAGCAGTGGCACAAATACTTCTATAGCATCTAAACATAAAAAGTAACTTTCAAATACACATATAAAAATATTTCTACTTCTATACTCAGAATAAAATAAAAGAAAAAAGTGTTTGAATTATTAGACATACCATCTCTTCAAGCTCGACACTTAAGTCAACTGCTGCAGCTCCAGATTCAGCATCGGTGTCATCTAATTCAAAAGCTTTCCTATAACATCCACGGGCCCGATTTTTATCACCTACTACATCTTTGTAATAATGACCTAAATAGCAAAAAACTTTGCCCATGTATGGATCCAGTTTGGCAGCCTTTGAAAAAAAAAAAAAAGATTAATTACAGAATATTAAAGTTTGTTAGGATGAGTCCCTTTAAAAACACACAGACACAAATACACAGATTAAAGAAAAAAATTAAATATACAATATGCCAAAACATCCTTTAACGTAAGATTAAAAGCAGACATGAAAGCTAGCCATCACTACTTACAGAAAAGTAAGCATAAAAATATTATTTCTTGGCTTTAAAAAATGTGAAATTGAGTTATTATTTCATCAATTTGACTATATGAATCAAGATAGGGATGCAAAACTTGTAGATGTTACACGCCTAAAATATACGTTAAACATGGAGAAGTATGTAAGACTCATATGCTGATAAAAGCAGAGTAGAATTACCTAAAAGCAATAGTTTTCCAAGGGTAATTATGTTTCATTTTCTATAACATGTGTTTCTCAAGTAAGTAACTTTTACATTTTTATGGTTTAATTTTCTCCTTGAAAACCCATACAACATTCTCATAAAACCTTAGGTGTGAGAGATGAAACACAAACAATTCAGAAAAGAGTAATCTTAAGTACCTAACTTATTTGATTATCAATATTTATGATTTTATAATGAATTCATTTCAACTAAGAACTAAATAATAGAATGTGTTACCTTTAAAAAGTGGGTAAGAGCCTTTGTTTTATCTTTTCTTGTTTCTTCACCCATGGACCAATATGTTAACCCAAGTTGGTAATGATATTCAGCAACTTCAGCATCTTTTTCAAGAGCTTGCTGAAAACTAAGTCACAAAAGGGAAGGATGGCATATTTAGATAGGGAGGTGGGTAGGTAGATAGATTGAAACAATTAGGAGACCCCTAACTGGAACACTAAAAGTTTGAGTGATTCAGTATGCCGAATTAGAAACAAGCTGCAGCTTCCTCGGTGGCTCAGTCGGTAAAGAACCCGCTGCAGTGCAAGAAACCCAGGTTTGATCCCTGGGTCCACAAGGTCCTCTGGAGAAGAGAATGGCTACCCACTCCAGAATTCTTGCCTGAAAAATTCAATGGACAGAGGAGCCTGGTGGGCTACAGTCCATGGGGCCGCAATGAGTCAGACATGACTTAAGCAATTAATACTGGGACTTAGGATTTAAATCATGAGGAAAAAAAAAAAAAAAGATTTAAAGAAGAACTTAAAACCAAACAGTTACACATACTTATTGAACATACTTATTGAACATTAGCTAATGCTAATGAGATTTCAAAAATCCACCATGAAATTTTCCATAGTTACTGTGCTATATAAAAAAAAATACATTTTTTAAAAATAGTAAAGCTTACAAAGAGCAAATTTATGCAAAACTAGATCTTTATCTGGACATGAATTTGAGCAAACTCCAGAAGAGAGTGGAGAAAAGAGAAGCCAACAAGCCACGGGATGACAGAGTTGGACACAGCTTAGCAACAACAAAAATAACAATGAAAATCTTTATCAAATTCCTTCGGTTCAAATTTTCAAGAAATAATAAATTAAGACATGTCTAGATTTATGAGCAATCTAAATATATCCTCACCATTTTTCTGCTTGTAGATAGTCCTTTTTGGTAAAATGAATCAAAGCCTCCAGGGCATGAGCTTCAGTTAGGTTAGGGTAAGAAGAGAGGTCTTCCATAATCTATAAAGTATATATCTATCAATTCCATATCCAGACAAAAATAATTTTTAACTTAAAAATTCAGCTTAAATGAAAACACCAACCTTTGAAGCTTCATCTAATGAGCCCTTGTTCAGATAGGCCAAGCCTTTGAGAACCAAAAGTCCTGGTATATTATTTGCATCAGAAACCTAGAAAATAAAGAATTTATTTCACTTTATTGAGAATGTTTCATTGATTTTTTTTGTATCAACATTAACATAAAAAATAGAATTTATTTTCTATGTTAATGTTTATAAAGAAATTTAAAGAATTGCTATAAATCTCCCACAACACAATGCAGCAGAGTTTGCTTTAACTAAAGAATGATCAAAGTATAAAGACTCAGATAGAGGTTCTGATTTCTATCACTATTAACACTTTCATTCTTTGTAATCTTTTCATTAAAGAAAATTTCAAATATATCAGAAAGTTAGAGAATAGCATAATAAACCCACATCTACTTATCATTCAGTTTCAAAATTATTAACTCAAAGCCAATCTTTTACCATCTGTCTTTCTACTCATTTCATCAAACTCCTGCTTAGATTACCCCCAAATTATAAATTTTCACTTGACAGTTCAGTATCTATATCTAGTAAATAAATTTATTTTTAATAACATAATACACTACCATCATAAACACATATGCAAAACCAATAATACATCCTTAACATCATCAAATAATTAGCCAGTGTTCAAATTTATCATTTGTCTCATAAAATATTTAAACAATTTGTTTTAATCAAATCTAAATAAGAGGCATACATTTCAACTGGTTGATATGTCTCTTAAGTCTCTTTTAATTTACAGACTTCTCTTCCATCTTTTTTTTTTTTCTCCCTTACTATTGAAAATACAGGCCACTGTCATCATTTCTCCGAGTCTGGCATTTGATGAATGTATTCTCATGGTACTGACATGTTACCTGATACCCTGTATCTTGTATAAATCAGTAGGTCTAGAAGTTTGATCTGATTAGGTTTGATGCTCTGGCAAGAATACCTCATGTGTACCTGCACCAGGTTACGTCTAGTTGTCTTTTTTCTCATGATGTTTTAACCCATTTCAGACTGCAAAATAGTGATTTTCTGATTCTATCATTCCTTCTCTCCTTAGTGGCATAATTCAACAAAGAGAAGATTCTTCTCTCATTATCTATTTGATTATTCTGAGGAACAGTTCATAAAGGACATAAAGGGTACTTTTTTCGTTCTAACTGCTTCCTTAGCATCCTTCAAAGATTCACTTTACTGAGGATGTTTCATTGATTTTTTTGGTATCAACATTAACATAAGGATTTAAATATAAATGATGTCTTTCCATCTACTGCAATTACTAGTTCCCAAAGCATCCCCTCTTTAGTCTGCAAAAATCAATGCATGCTAGCTCCTGAACCCTTTGGAGATAATTCTAATAGCCATTTATAATTTCTTTGATTTCTTGCATTATAAGATGTTCTGGGCTTTTCTTGTACATTTTCTGTCTCAGACTTGGATTCCACCAGTTTTTCTAAAAACTCATCTTTTCTTTTTTGTTAAAAAAAAAAAAACAACCAACCAACCATGGAAAGACCTTTCCAAAGCATCCACACAAAACTGTTGATGAAGACAAGAAGACAAGTAGAAACAAGAAAATAAGATACTAGGTCTTGAAGGATTCTGACAGCTGTTCTAATTTTAAAGAAATACTATGAAATGCAAAGCCCTTAGAAATATACAAAACAAGGACTTTTTTTTACAAAAATTAAAAATTCTGCAATATACTGATATAATTTCAATTTTACAAAAAAATCACCTTTATCTGAAAAATATCTTTAAAGATACCATGAAACTACTAGTGTCTTTAATAATTCTTGTCAATAATCTATGAAATATTATCTGAAGGGCAAAATTTAGAATTTCAAATTAATAATAATCAAGTAGTGATAACCCCAGAGGGCAAAAAGTGAAAAGGAGAATAAAAGCGAGAATAATAAAGAAACTGCATCATATGAAAAACATTGTAAGCACTTAACCAAGAAGCAAACAAATAACTTGAGGAGTTTCCAAGTGTGTAAATAACTTAAAGAAGTGCAGATTTAGTGAATTCAAACCTCTAACACAAAATTTTTCTAAGTAACTATTTGTGGCAAGGAGAGAATGGTTGATGCCCAGTTGACCAGAAACTAAATATTAATAATGAAGGGAAAATTCGATGATAAGACTACCTGATCAAGAGTACGAATTGCTTCCTCTGAAGATTCATAATCTGAGAGTTTAATCAAAGCCTCTGCTTTCAAACGAAGACAAAGATTCTTCTGATGCAGACTGCCACCAGACACACCAAGATTATCTATATTCTTCAGAGCTGACAAAAGGAAGGAGAGCTGAATGAAGACAACCAAAACACTTCACTTTTATTTCTTAAGGGTAACATAACAAATTACAGATATAGTAACAATAAACTGTTGAAATAACATACATGAAGAACAATTTAAAGCTAAATATAAATTCTTCCCTGAACTCTTTATGAAAATACCTGAATTTAAAACAGATCAAAATTTAAAACCTCTATCTTTACATAACATATAATAAAACTGAACATCCTGAAACAAAACAATAGCTGTCTATATCTGCTAAATAACAGAGGTTAACCCTTAGCCAAAGCATCTATCACAAAACAGCCCATTAAAGTTAAGGGAAGGGTAAAGAAGCTAAATTAGGACAAACCATGGTAAATTATTTCTCAGCTGCAGAAGCAAGGTCACCAACTAGGTCAAGAGCAGTGAATCGCTTTCATGATTTCTGACACCCACAACTGACCCATGTGAACATATTCAAATAAGCTCTAAGATACCTTTCCCTGTCTTATTATCTACATTACAGGAATCAAGAAGCTACACTGGAATGAAGGTTGTAGAACACACGAGAAACTTCCCTATTACACAGAGCATCACCACACAAGCCTAAACTGACTTTATCAAAATTCCAACTGTAAGTAACCTTGGAAAAATACTCTCTGTCGGTTTAAAAATAAATATAATAGTAGACATGCATATAGACTTGATGGGCTTTTTTAAATCTCCCCAATAAAATTTAAATTAGCTGTCAACTCAGAATACAAAATAAAGCACCATCATCATTCTTCCTTAAGACAAGAAGCAGCAGGGTTGGCCACCCTTAAAGATGTCAGGAATACCTTGATTGCATGAAAGAACAGCTTCCTTAGGTTTATGCATTCTGACTTGGGCTTCTGCCAGATGATACCATCCAGCTGTGCAGAGGGGGCTTTCCTTTATCCCTAAGAAGATAACAGCAATCACAAAGTCCCAGGTTTCCATTACTACTGAGGTGAACAGTCCCACCACCCACTCCCAAATCAGTCTCCTCCCCTCTCCCTTGTCACCCATATCTAAACAGTCACAAAGTCACACTGATTCCATGCCCGTCACTTCAGTTGGGATCTCTATCATCCATCCCAGATCAGTGCAAGTGCTTCCCTCTACTCAAACTCATTCTCTACACTGTAGCCAGAATATTTCTAAAAATACATATGGGATTATGAAATCCCTATACTTAAGACCTTCCAGTGGTTCCCAGTTGGATAACACACAAACTCCTCAGCGAGGTTTGCAAGGCCCCTTTCCAGCCTCAATTGTTCTCAGACTTCCTTTTCCAATCTCCCTGAGTGCCACAAATGCCAGCTCTTCTCTCATCTAAGCCTATCTCAACTCTTGGCCCACAGCACCCTCCCCACTGCCAGGCTTTCTATCTGTCACTCAGATCTCAATCTGAATGAAAGTTCATCCAGAAACATCATACTGGACAAGACTAAATTAAAGCCTCCTAAGGATGGAGACATTATCTTTATTTTACAGATAAAAACAATAAGATACAAAGAGTTTAATGAACTTTCCTAAGGTCTTGAAATGTGTGAATGGCAGAGTTGGAATTCAAACTTAAGCAGATTCCAGAATATGTATGTACATTTTTTTTTGCTTCTATCATAAATATATATATTCCTTAAAGAAAGGCCCAAAGATAAATAACTGCTGACTAACACCTATACCTCATGTTATACGCAGCACACCACACACTTACCTTCTGTTAAGTTCCTAACAGCATCTTCGTACTTTTTGTCTTGTAATGCTTTAATGCCTAAACCTATGAGACCTGCGCCACTTTGGGGATCCATTTCCACTAGTCTACAACAATACTGTTCTCCCTCATCAGTAAGACTTCCTGGAATTAAAAGAAAAAGTTATTAGCATACATATACCAATATGTGCCAAAACCTACGCACCATAAATCGTTTTAAGATTAAAGTTTTTGAAAACTTAAATCTCGAAAGCTGGCTTCTACATACACCTCCACATTCTGATTCCAGGAATTCAAAACTTAAATAGATCAACAAATCTAGAAAATATTAACATTTCATTAAAAAAAAATCATGTTCCTTCTTCTTCTTAAAACCAGAAGTAGAAACCACTTTAGTCACAGCAGTATCAGTAAACCAAACCTGCTCAAGGGTTTCAAACAAGAAACCTATGGCTACTTGTCATAATGCTACGACTCAGCCACCGCTTGCCACCAGCAGTAACAATTTTGGTTGTTAGATGAAGGAATTCTTGTCAAAGGACAGAATCTTCGCTAATTTCTCAACAATGTGCTGCCAGAGACTGACACCCACGGTGCCAGATGCAGTGGACTCCAGCGCATGGTACCCTGTACAAAGACTGAGTCACATTCTTCTCAGGCTGACAAGCTCAGCACTACATTTTTGCAATCTTTCAAAACTTCCTTTTCCTATGTAAGTTAATGGTTAATCTTACACAGTAATCGTTCAATGTCTGCATTTTAAATTTATTTTGGTAAAAAAATTAGCTTAGAAAACATTGTAGGTTCTG
The DNA here is from genome assembly GCF_014754425.2 of Oryx dammah. Lineage (NCBI taxonomy): Eukaryota > Metazoa > Chordata > Mammalia > Artiodactyla > Bovidae > Oryx > Oryx dammah. Next base: position 15,636,030 of record NW_024070189.1, on the reverse strand, counting down.
TTATGTTTCCATTTTCTCAAACCACAATCAATCTCAAGATTCCTGTTCCCAGAAAAGCAGAAAAACAGGTGGAAAGGATGGCTTCTGTTTTGAGAATAAACTGTGAATACCATTCACCACTTTAATAAATTATTTAATCACATAAGAAAATTCTTAAAAAGTAATTTAGACAGTAATTTACAACTTGAAGCAATAAACAAGGGAATAAATAAAAACAGGTTAACTGAAAAAAGACCTGATGCTTATGTATCTATGTAAAACAGACAGTCACAAACCACATATGGAACCACTGTTTCTGCAACAGATATTAAAGGTGAATTCTTTGCATGATACCATTTAGCTTACATATTTACACAAAAATTTCAAAACCAAACATACAACAATGCACAATCCCTAAATAATATTTTACATATTAACTTAGAAGTCCAAGTTAGCGCCAAAGATTCACAGAGTTCATAATGGCTAAAGAATTAAAATTTCAATACTGTTTGGTGAAATGTGAGACTCAATTGGAAGAAATATTACTTTGGTTAATAAGCCAGAAAAAAGAAGCCTGCTTCTAGACAAGAATTCTCCTTCTGTCAACACGTTCTCTCGCTTCTATAAATAGGAATTCCAAGAATAGACATGCCTAGTTTCGTACACCCTTCATCCTCCAAAAGCAAACCACTGGGGTCCCGCCCTCTATTTTATCCAGTGCTATTGTCTAAACTAGATATCAGAATAACCTAGAGGACTTTTTATTTATTTTTTAATATAAATTAATTTATTTTAATTGGAGGTTACTTTACAATATTGTATTGGTTTTGCCATACATCAACATGAATCCACCACAGATATACACGTGTTCCCCATCCTGAAGCCCCCTTCCTCTTCCCTCCCCATACCATCCCTCTGGGTTGTCCCAGTGCACCAGCCCCAAGCATCCAGTATTATGCATCAAGCCTGGACTGGCGATTCGTTTCATATATGATATTATATGTTTCAATGCCATTCTCCCAAATCATCCCACCCTCTCCCTCTCCCTCAGAGTCCAAAAGCCTGTTCTATACATCTGTGTCTCTTGCTGTCTCGCATACAGGGTTATCCTTACCATCTTTCTAAATTCCATATATATGCGTTAGTATACTGTATTGGTGTTTTTCTTTCTGGCTTACTTCACTCTGTATAATTGGCTCCAGTTTCATCCACCTCATTAGAACTGATTCAAATGTATTCTTTTTAATGGCTGAGTAATACTCCATTGTGTATATGTACCACAGCTTTCTTATCTATTCATCTGCTGATGGACATCTAGGTTGCTTCCATGTCCTGCCTATTATAAACAGTGCTGCGATGAACATTGGGGTACATGTGTCTCTTTCAATTCTGGTTTCCTCGGTGTGTATGCCCAGCAGTGGGATTGCTGGGTCACAAGGCAGTTCTATTGGCAATTTTTTAAGGAATCTCCACACTGTTCTCCACAGTGGCTGTACTAGTTTGCATTCCTACCAACAGTGTAAGAGGTTTCTCTTTTCTCCACACCCTCTCCAGCATTTATTGCTTGTAGACTTTTGGATCACAGCCATTCTGACTGGTGTGAAATGGTACCTCATTGTGGTTTTGATTTGCATTTCTCTGATAACGAGTGATGTTGAGCATCTTTTCATGTGTTTGTTAGCCATCTGTATGTCTTCTTTGGAGAAATGTCTATTTAGTTCTTTGGCCCATTTTTTGATTGGGTCGTTTATTTTTCTGGAATTGAGCTGAAGGAGTTGCTTGTATATTTTTGAGATTAGTTGTTTGTCAGTTGTTTCATTTGCTATTATTTTCTCCCATTCTGAAGGCTGTCTTTTCACCTTGCTTATAGTTTTCTTTGTTGTGCAGAAGCTTTTGAGTTTAATTAGGTCCCATTTGTTTATTTTTGCTTTTATTTCCAATATTCTGGGAGGTGGGTCATAGAGGATCCTGCTGTGATGTATGTCAGAGAGTGTTTTGCCTATGTTCTCTTCTAGGAGTTTTATAGTTTCTGGTCTTATGTTTAGATCTTTAATCCATTTTGAGTTTATTTTTGTGTATGGTGTTAGAAAGTGTTCTAGTTTCATTCTTTTACAAGTGGTTGACCAATTTTCTCAGCACCACTTGTTAAAGAGATTGTCTTAAATCCATTGTATATTCTTGCCTCCTTTGTCAAAGATATGGTGTCCACAGGTGCATGGATTTATCTCTGGGCTTTCTATTTTGTTCCAATGATCTATATTTCTGTCTTTGCGCCAGTACCATACTGTCTTGATGACTGTGGCTTTGTAGTAGAGCCTGAAGTCAGGCAGGTTGATTCCTCCAGTTCGATAGAGGACTTTTTAAAACCAAAAATGCTGAGCTCCACTTTCAAAGTTTCTGATTCAGTTAGGTCTGCTGTTAGACCTGAGAATCTGCATTTCTAACAAGTTCTTAGGTGATACTGATACTCCTGGTCCAGAGATCATACTTTAAGAACCACCACTCTACAGTATTTGCCAATACCATATGCCAACTGTATTATTAGCTTTATGACAGGTATACCCTGTCTTTGCTATCTCTGTAACTAAACAGTCACTTCTGAAAGATAGGGACGAGCATAGTATCTTGTACATGGCAGACATTCATTAAATATTGTAATGACCTTTTAAAAATACCATTATGGGGCTTTACTAGTGGCTCAGCAGTGAGGAATCCCCCTGCCAGTGCAAGAGACATGAATTCAGTCCTTGAGCTGGGAAGATCCCACGTGCTGCGGAGCAGAGGGCCCATGAGTCACAACTACTGAGCCTCTGCTCTAGAGCCCAGGAGATGCAACCACTAAGCCCATGTGCCACAGCTGCTGAAGCCCAGGTGTCCTGGGGCCCACACTCCACAACAGGAGACACCACCACAATGAGAGGCCCTCACACGGCAGCTGGGAAGTGGTCCCCACTCGCTGCAACCAGAGAAAAGCCCACACAGCAGCAAAATCCCAGCACAGCTAAAAGGAAAATTTTTTAAAAATTAATACCGTAATAACAGACGTCTCAAAAGGCTGACTCTATGAATAGGTAAATGGCTGATAATTACTATGGAAAATTAAAAACAGTCACCATTCTAAAAAAGAAAATAAAATGGTTACTAAAATTTTATCTTCAATTTCTACTCAACTGAGTCAAAACTCTCTTACTCCCTAAAAACACAATTCATGACAGGCTATCCTGGCTATTAAAACTGCCCTGATTACAGAAAACACACCTAGGATGAAAAGAAGACAAGCCAGTCAGGCATCTTTCCAGCAATCATCCACACTGAGGGTAAGCAAAGTGTCACTAGTAGATGAAAACGGTTTCCAAAAGTCCAGGAAAAACACGAAAACCTTTTAAAACAAGGTGAATTTTTCCAACATACTCCCTTTGTTAACATCTGGGAGCACAATTGTAGAAACAAAATGAGATTTGAGGAAACTATATTCATGTCAAGCCCTTAAGAACATACTCTCTACATATGATCAAGTGGCACTTAGAGGATTTCTCTACAGTGTTCACAAAAACCATCAACAGTAATAACAACACTAGCGATCCTGTGTAAAGAGACAAGGAATACTCCAGCTTCAACTCTCAATCCACTTCTCCATACTAATTCTTATTGAAAATACTACCTGTACAAATGTTGAAGACAAAACCAGAAAGTAAACAGACTTCATTAATCTGAATAGAAAATCATTTACTTATCTGCTCTTTTTAACACTGAAAAGATTCCAAGATTCCAGATTCAGTGACTTTAAGACAGTCTGACAATATTACCTTTATTTATCAATAAGGCAAGTAAGAGGCACTTCCCTAGTGGTCCAATGGTTAAGACTGTGCTCCCAATGCAGGAAACCCGGGTTCGATCCCTGGTCAGGGAACTAGATCCCACATGCCACAACTAAAGATCCCAAACATTGCAACAAAGACCCTACACAGCCAAAATAAAAAAATAAACAGGGCAAGCGAGACATGGAGCTGATGAAAGATGTTCTGAAAAGGTTCAGAGCAGGTGGTAAGTAATAGCTATAAGAATTCTGTCTCCTAAAGTTTATCACAAAAAAAGGCAAGAGGTGTTTTTTTTTTTTTAATAACTATTTTATTTCTGACATCCCAAAGAAATCCATCAGTGTTACAAAACGTTTTTGTTTTTTTTAAATAACCTAGCTTGGGAGGGAGAAAAACAGCATGTACTCATTTCTTTATTTCCACCTGGATTTTCTAATATTTCTAGAACACAAAATCTTAAACTCTTTTCTGTTTGAAGAACCAAGTCTTTTTTATCTTCCCCCATTTCAGCAATAAAGCAAAACAAAATAAATCAAAAAGGTCATTTAGCATGAAGTAACATTTCATCAGGTGACAACTGTGAAAGCTATTCACTACTTGTTATGTGAAACTTTATAAACGGAGTCATTTTGAAAACACATCTTCAAGTCTCAACATGCAAAGGAGGACAAAAGAGAACGGAATCTATTTGTCCTCAGTGGAAAAGAACCCAGTGATTAACTGCTGTTGAAGCAGCAAATTCTGCAGGCACTGAAGTACTCTGGGGGAGGATAGATCAGCCTTTAGGAGGCCTTCCAGATTTTCAAAAGTTCTTAATATACAGAAAGTTCGGCTTCAAGGAGCAATGAAAATATAAAAAAGAAAGAAACCATTAAGCACAGCTTCCTATTGTCCTGCCTTAACTATTCAGCTCTCACCCCAGAATAATGCTACACCTTCTGTATCTAACCTGTCCAAGTCTGCACTGGTCCATTCCGCAAACCATCACAACTAACATTCCAGCAGGGAAAGAAGCTGTCCCACGTGGATAAATATCCACCAACCCACGCCCCTTTGCCAGGATATAGATCTTTCTTCCAATTCTGCAAATTGCTGCTGCTACTGCTGCTAAGTCGCTTCAGTCGTGTCTGACTCCGTGTAACCCCACAGACGGCAGCCCACGAGGCTCCCTCGTCCCTGGGATTCTCCAGGCAAGAACACTGGAGTGGGTTGCCATTCCCTTCTCCAATGCATGGAAGTGAAAAGTGAAAGTGAAGTCGCTCAGTCGTGTCCGACTCTTAGCGACCCCATGGACTGCGGCCCACCAGGCTCCTCCGTCCATGGGATTTTCCAGGCAAAAGTGCTGGAGTGGGGTGCCATTGCAAATTACCCATCCTCAAAACCTCTTTGAGAATGATTTTTTTTTTCACATAAACCAACACCCTCTCTAATCAAACAGCATAGCCCCTTTGCTATCTCTTTACTAAAATACTTTGTCAAGTATTGAATTTATAGGCAAAAGTCTGCAGACTACTTTTTTTTTGTCTGGTTTTGTTTTTTAGTTCATTTTTAATTGAAGGATAAGTGCTTTACATGCAAACTACTTGTTGATCCCACTTCTATAATTTTGTAGGCTTTTGGGGATATGAAGGCATATTTACTTGAAAAATTCACATTACAGGGTTATATGTGCCTATTAAGAAAATGTTTAATTAGTTTCCAAAAGGAAATGTCAGAGTATCTTCATGTGAGCAGGTCAAGAATGAGGGAATGGCACAAGCCATTAACAACTGAACAGGAAGAGAAACAAAAGGGTGAACTCCAGCCATGAGTTTATCAATCACAACTATAATCGCAGAAAAATGGCTGGAGGATGGATACCAGGAGCTACACGATAAAGAAAACCAGTCCGCTTATCTTGGGAACACACTGGCCTCAAGTTAAAATTTGAAGAAACTGAGTGATTTAGAACTATGCTTCCTATTAGAGGAAAACAAAACAAAATAAAAAACCACACATACAAGCTCTAAGCATGCTTCTTGTACTGAAAGTCTCTCAGCAGGCATCCTCCTCCTTGACTGCAAGGCAAAGTCCATAATGTTAACTAGCTCTTTCTTCTTGAAACTCTCCTTCCAGATGGCACCACTGCAATTCCCCTTCTCCTCTAAAAGTCTATTATCCCCTTCTCACGCTTCCTCCTCCCCTCCCTTAAATGAAGTCAGTCCATCCCTGGATTGCTTCCCTTTATACCTGCTCACCACTTCTTCCTACTCTTTTCCCATCATGTATTCTAAGTTTCAATTCACTCACTTTGATTAAAAAAAGACAGCCCTACTAAAGGCCTCTTAATCATACAACTAGTTGCTCAATCTCTCAAGACTCATCTCCCTTGTGAAATGCTTTCCTTGCCTTCGGTCTTGCTTTTTATCGAGGTCCCCCACCTTCCTCTCTGACCTCTTCACTTCTCTGTCCTCCATTTCCTTCTTCCCCCTCTTCCTCCCTTTCCACACAAGGCACATTATACATGTTTCTGCTCTTCAGGCATCCTCTCAAGTTGTCCATTCCATTCCCTTTCACCTACATGCAAATGGTGTCCAAGTCTTAAAACTAGCCTTTGTACTGATCTCTCGTGAGCAAACCCTGATGAGCGTTCCCCTCTGAACACCCGTTAACACCTCCTCTCAACAACTTACCTTTGTACAAACCATCATTCCATATTAGTGCAACTTTTCAGGAAAGCCCCAAATTAAAATTGATTTCTCCCTCCTTTCACCTCTAAAAAAATCTCTCTATTTTCTTCATTCACCTGTTACTTTCAGTTGCTGTCATATTCCCAGTTCATTCGTTCCTATAGTTCATTTGTTCTTAGTATTACTTATTCTATCCAATCTAGTCTATCTTCTGTACAATATATCCAGCATACCATGTTAAAGACTTTATACTTCATAAAGCTATTCTACGACACTTCTGTGCTTCCTACGTGGCACTAGCGGTAAAGAATCCGCCTGCCAATGCAGGAGATACAAGAGATGCAGGTTCGATCCCTAGGTCAGGAAGATCCCCTGGAGGAAATGGCAACCCACTCCAGTATTCTTGCCTGAAAAATTCCCTGGACAGAGGAGTCTGGCAGGCTACAGTCCAAAAGGTCGCAAAGAATCAGCCACAATTGAGCACGCACAACACTTACAATGTCTGCTTTTCTCACGTTAGAGCAAAGTGCTCTTCCACGTCTATCTTGGACTCAGTTAAAGTAAGGAGAAGGGGATCCATTTACTGCTCACCATAGAAAAATCAAAGACTGAAGGTAAGAGTTCAGGATTTCAACTCAGGCACGAGAGGGGAAAATATACAAATTGGATTTAGAAGGGGAAGCCAGAGTAGGCAGAGTCAAGATTGGTGTAATGAGATTTCTGTAACAGGAATTTTCCCTCAATTATCTTTAGCGGTAATTTTCGACCATTTTTCAATTATGGAATATGTGATGGTCAGTAACAAAGCATTCCCAAGTGTATACTCATTTAGCAACAAAGTGAAAAAACTTAGATTAGGAAAGCTCTGCACCAACTCACAATCACTACCACACTGGTACTGGTACTGTTAATTCCATCCCAAAGACTGACTTCGATGAACTTATTTGTATCAGGTGAATACAGATATGGACAGGAGTGATATTCAAGTTATTTTTAAAGCACCTATTCAGCACAGACCCTGGCAAAAAAGGACAGCAGCTGCTGTGAAAACCAATATAGTCAACATCCCGTAAACTGACAGGCACAGAGATCTACAGCTGCAAGTTATAGCAACTCCCAGCAGGCTAGCTGTCATCACCTCTCTCTCTTCCCCCAGAGAAAGCACACCACGAAGCAAGAGCACTGAGCACACACTAAGACACACTCTCTGACTTGAATTCTGCTGTTTTATTGAAAAAGCAGATCTTTCACAAACTTCGTTACTTTATCATATGTAACAATGTACTTGTGTGACACTGACATACGACGTAACATCAACACTGAGAATGCTTATCATTAACAAAATCTCCTGCAGGATATTCACAGCCCTATGTAATACAGTCTGAACTACTTAACCAAAACAGATCTTAAGTCTTTCTACTACAGCAAATAAAACTATTCTACCATTCCCCCAAACTGCACCTAGCTCCATACCTCTGCTCATGCCATGGGGAGTATCTTTCACCTCCTCCTGGTCATCTAATTTCTATGGGAAATTCAAGACCTCCAATTCCCACCTTCCAAAAGATGTTACTAATCAACAATGAACTCAGTGGCTCACAATTCCCTGAGTCACTATACTTTCCTGTATTTCTTAGCCTTTTCATGTGCATAAAGACTAAGTATCATACCTCCTCTCATGTCCAGAAATACTGAAACAATACTTTACATGTGACAGGCAATAAAGCAATTTTTGATTGACAGCAACATCACTCTCACATCTCTAGGACACACAATATAATAAAGAAGAAATTACCTGATTCAATTAAATGTAAACAAAGCACTTCTAGTGGATATTGTACAGTGGGATAGATGTTTATCATTCCTTCACAGGCCTTCTTCAACCTAGCAGTCTCATGAGGAAACTTGAAAATAAAAAAAGAAAATAAACTGAGTAGCAGTAAAATATATTTATGAATACTTCCCTAATTAGAACAGAAAAGTGATATTAAAGATTTTAAAAATCAACTTACTTTGGATAAACACTGAATGAAATGTTTATAAAGCACTTGGTGATCTTCACTAGGAATCTTATCTGATAAGCCCAGTGCATTCTCAAAAGCAGTTAAAAGCTAAAACAAAGAAACAAAGAAGCTATCATCTGTAGTTTACTTAAGTGACAAATGTAACAAACAGTTGAACACAGAAGACTCACTTATACAAAGGACACCCTCAACTAGTAACTGAAGATATGTTTATTGTCTGGCCCTGACAATTTCAATGAGGGGGAAAAATGTATAAGCTTGGAATACATTCCAACTCCAAGTGGCCAACAGACTGCACTGAACTAATAAGGGACAACTATAAATTGCTTAACAAAATTAATGAAACATTTGCGTAAGTGCTTGCTGCTCTCTACTAAGTAGTTAAGAGGTGTAGTCTCATATGTCAGTGTAGCTTCTATTGCTCAGATCACTTTTAAAACATCCCTTCTGAAATCACCAACACAGTCTTTGGAACATCTTCATAATAGCAAATCTTCAATCTCAAAAACAAACGTTTCTGAAGTCATACTTTTGGTAAAAGAAAATCAGAGATATGACTGAACTATAATGAGATCATTTTTTTTATACAGTTAACTGACTTTGAAGAAAATTCCAAAAGAAGCCTTCTAAATGTTTCCTCAGCAAAAACAGAAATACCTGAATATAAAAGGCAAGCACTTTTAAAGAGTACCATTCATTTGGTTACGTAAGTTCCTCATTTTTCAAAATGAATTTCCATGACTGTATAATGAAAATTCATAATATAGCTCATCATCTCAAATTCTCTTTGTAAAGGATGACATAAAGTCTGCATAAATAAGTAAAATTTTACTGCTCTGATAAAGTTAATGATTGTGAAGAAAATAAAAAAAGAAGCCTAACAAAGTCAAGCACGCACAACAGGTTCAAAAACATAGTAAAGAAATTAATCCATATGTAAAATATATGACAAATTTTTTCTCTGAACACAAATGAAGCAGAGTATCACTAGCATTCAGGGTGAAAATAACTGCCCCCCAATACTTTTTTCCTATTTTTAACAGCTAGAAATTAATTCTTAAAATGATAAGTATAATTAATTCTCTTTCATGAAGTAGTACAGTATGGATTTTTTTTTTAATTTTACTTATTTCAGCATGCCTCTGATACCTATACTATTTTAAAGAAATAATGAAGTCAAATATGAAGATGTGGTTTAAGAGAAATCAATAAATCACCTAATTTTGTCACCATTCAATTTCTTTCTACAAGTGAATCTATATACCAGTAAATCAATATATACAATGGAGATAAGATAGTCCCTTCAACAAGTGGTGCTGGGAAAACTGGACAGCTATGTGCACAATAATGAAATTAGAGTACTTCCTACACCATACACAAAAATAAACTCAAAAGGGATTAAAGACCTTAACGTAAGACCAGAAACTATAAAACTCTTAGAGGAAAACATAGGCAGAAGACTCTCTGACATAAATCACAGCAAAATCCTTTACGACTCAACTCCTAGAGTAATGGAAATAAAAATAAATAAATGGGATTTAATTAAACTTAAAAGCTTTTGCACAGCAAAGGAAACTATAAACAAGGTGAAAAAACAACGGGAGAATGGGAGAAAATAACAGCAAATAAAACAACTGACAAAGGATTAATTCTCCAATATACAAATGAATGAAAATCTTATTCTGATATTTTCATTCCTAGCACTTAGGACATTACCTGACATACAGTAATAGTTTCCCCATACTTTCTGATTAAAGGAACAAATGAGTGAGTGAACAAATGAAGAAATGAGCTTCCAATCTTGCGTAGAATCCGTAATTGTTAACATTTTAAAATTCTATTCAATTTAACAAGTGTACATTGAGTGCTTATTTACTATAATAAGAAATTAAGTTTACCTTTAAACTTATAAAAAAATGATGAAAATATTTTTCATTTACAGTTTAAAATCAATGGTTTTTTAATAGTCTTTTAAAAATTCTTTTCAATTACTTGAAAAGCTGCAGTTTAAAAAGGAATACTGCTAGGAATAAGTATTCAAATACTAAATATAAACACTCTAAATATAACAGTCTACTACTGACAAGGGATTAATCTCCAAAATACATTTAATACAAACACTTCATGCAGCTCAATAACAACAACAAAAAGAAAAACCAAATAACCCCAGCAAAAACTGAGTGCAAGATCTAAACAGACATTCCTCCAAAGAAGACATACAAAGAAGATGGCCAAGAGGCACATGAAAAGATGTTCAACATCACTGATTATTAGAAAAATGTAAACCAAAACTACAATGAGGTATCACGTCATACCAGTCAGAACAGTCATCATCTAAAAGACTAGAAACAGTGAGCGTGGAGACGGGGTGGAGGAAAAGAAGCCCTCCTACACTGTTGGTGGGAATGTAAAATGGTACAACCATATGGAAAGCAGCATGGAGGTTCCTTAAAAAAATTAAATACAGAACTATCACGTGACCCAGCCAGCCCACTCCTGGGCATGTATCTGGAGAAAACCATAATGCAAAAAGACACATGCATCCCAACGCTCAATGCAGCACCATTTAAAATAGCCAAGACACAGAAGCAACCTAAATGTCTATCGACAGAGGGGTGGACAAAGAAGATGCAGGCATACACACAATGGACTATCACGCAGCCAAAAAAAGTATGAAATAACCCCGTCTGCGACCACACAGACGGACCCAGAGATCATCGTACTGAGGACAGTCAAGTCAGACACAGAAAGACAAATGTCATATGATATCACTTACATGCTGAATCTATTAAAAAATGGTACAGAAAAAGAGACAGATGTAGAAAACAACCTTACAGTTACCAGGGGGGAATGCAGCAGGGGAGGGATAAACTGGGAAACTGGGATCGACATATACACCGTATGATATACAAAATACGTAACTAATAAGGACCTACTGTATCTAGCACAGGGAACTCTACTGAATCCTCTTTAATGACCTATATGGGAAAAGAATCTAAACAGAGTTGATATATGGATATGAACAACTGATTCACTTTGCTGTACACCTGAAATGAACACAACACTGTAAACCAGTTAATACTTCAATAAAAATTAAATACATAAATAAATAAAATACTCTAATTATTAAACCTGAAAGCAATTTAGTACTCTTAGTTCAGAAATATGAAGAAACATACCTTTAAGGTATAACTTTTTAGAAATAGCAGTTATGTAAAAGTCAATTTCACAGTTTCTTCTTCACAGTTATTAAGTAACTGATATAGTGTGAATTCTTGTGAATACAAGGACGTAAAATTTTGATATCCTGAATACCATTTCCACTCTGTCCATACTTAGTTTGAAACTGTAGGCCTGTAATTCTTACTTTATCAGGAAGAGCCTCTATGAATTTAAAATATCTAGTCTGACATACAGTGTTTTTCTGTATTATATCATGTCTCCATTTTCTACATTCAACTGAATGATCAACTTTCGTGATACAAACTGTGGGGAGTACATGGCTCAGTACCAATTGCTGGGTTTCATTATTCTGATCCTCAGTGCACTCAGCCAGCAACTGAGTCAATTTCCTCCACAGCTGATGAAGCTCCTGGTTGTCTGCACCTTCTTCCTGTCGTGTCTTTATCAATTTGTGCCATGTTCGGGCCACCTATCAAGGAGATTTTAAATAGTTACTATATCTAAGATACTGAAACACTATTAAAAACATTTAAATATACAAATAAAAACATTTTTATTTACTAATACATAAAAATTGCAAAAGCAGAGAGCTCCATCTATTATGAATTCCATTAAAAAAAAAAAAAAGGATGATTGGGCAAACCCACATAGTCCTTATATGAGAAGTATGACTGAGACACCAGAGTACATGCAGGAATGACCGCATGCCTCAATTCTCACAACTTACAGCATCAGCAGTGGGACATCACAAACGAGTCACTAAATTCTACAGATGATACACTTACTTATTTTATTTATCCCTGCCCAGTTTCAAAAAAAGTTTGGAAGTTATGATACCTGAATTCCAATTTACAGTTTTCAAAGCACTGTAATTTGTTTTGATGCCATACCATATGTTAATTTTTTAAATGTTTCCTTAAGCTAAATGAATGCTTCCTTTTAGTAATGGTTTTATTAAAAGAAATTTACTACCCAAGCAAATCATTAACCAACCTCTACGTGTTTCTTTTCTTGGTAATACAGATCCACCAGTTTCTTACAGACATCACACCACTTCTGTTTGTCAACACTTAGAATAAAAAAAGAGGATTTTGAATTTGATTAATGAAAAAAACTGAGGACTTAAGACACAAAAATTAAAATATCCCCAAAATAATACTACTGGAACATATCCTCTATCACGCTACAACAAAATTTCATAAAATGAGCCTCTCATAAAAAAGAAAGGTTTAAAAAACATTATCTTCTATTATATTGACTAAAAATAATATCAAAGTTCTCAAATTAGTCAACCCCCCTACTATTACTGTTCCTATCACAAGTAAGAGATTCTGTAACAACAGTTTGAAAGAAAAATAATTTCCAATTCCCAGTAAATGTCTTCTATATAACTTTAATCAGTTTCTTCTACTTCAAGCATTTAAAGAAACGAGCCTTTCCCCACACACTGATTACCTTTCATACAGATCCAAGAGTTTTTGGTAAACACCAGGTAAGTCATCCTTAGCATTTATGTGATTACATTTCTCATATAAACTTGCTAACCCCTAAAAGAGGAAACAGCAGTGATTACTATTCCAAAGACACCTAGTGTGCTCACATTTATTTTGCTAAGTGACAATCTACTGTAAAGATTATTTATGATACAGATTATTATAGTTTACAAATGAAATAAAACACCTGAGATTTGCCTCCAAATAACTGGAGGCAGGAGGGAGTGGGTGCAAGTACAGATGGAAAAACACTGGCCATGAGCAGGTTTTTATTGAAACTGGATGATGGGTGCTGGGAGCCAGCACAGGAGATCCCACCCATGACAAGGTCATGTGAAGGAGACTGATAAGCAAGGCTTCAGGACTCGAGGGACTCCCTGGGCCATCTCACCCATGAACCAAGGCTTCAGGACTCGAGAGACCCCTGGACCTGCTCGAGCATCTACTCCAAAACCAGAATCTGTCTACTTACTATTTTACGTCTTTCACCAACTCTTCTGACATTAACAGGGGGTTGTCCCCGACCACCTTTCTCTGGAGAAAGTTAACTTAGGGCTTTAGCTAATAAGTCTCCTGGACATGATAGGGGTGTTTCAATTCAAACCGCTCTGATGGCTTTCTAGCTTGCCTGACAGGTTTATCCAGACTCTTTCAGTTACGCATATGATTATTCACAGCCTCCCAACTGTGAGAGGCACAGAAAGCCTAAAAATATAGAGCCTTTCACAGAGTTAAAAACTTAGAATAGTGCTGGTGTAGGATTTCACTGTTGAGCCAATGCTTGCTGCCAAGTTCCCATATCCCTTATCCATTGTGCACCTGGGAATGCATTAGTTAACATAGTTGGAATTTAAGAAAAAATAAGCAGTAACCTTGGAATTAACCACATCAGACCTTTGAGCTAATTGGTTCTTTCTTTGTTGTAACTCACTGCACCTTTGCAGTGAGGAATGTAACTATTTATTACTTTCGGAGGTTGACATAGATTAGAAATATAAAGAAAAAACATTTCAAGGGAAAATAAGTTTTCTGGTTGAGCAGCCTTTATCAAAAGAGGGCCACAAAATGTTTACAGGCCTCCAAGGCCAGAAGATAATATACACAACATTGTTTATGGGAAAAGTATGCAAAAAAAATCCTGGTTTCGATAAGGGCAAAACTGCTGGAGTGTTTGGGCTGATTCTGCATGACTTTGCATCTTTCATTTCCCTCTGTGTACAAGTCAAGGTATAAAAGTCCCTTTTGAAAATAAAGTTACAGGCCTCGCTCACCGAAGCTTGGTCACCCCGTGTCATTCATTCATTAACTCACTCATTCATTCACCAACATTGTCCATCCTGAGGGTATCCCTGGACTCTGCTGAGGCTGGACCTCGGCAGATGGGCACAGAGTGGCTCATTTCATCATTCTCTTTACTTTTGAAAATGTCTTTCACACAAAAAATACTTTTTTAATAATTGCTATGCAATTTTAACCCCTAAGGTGTTACCACACAACACTATTTCCACATGGTCAAAAGAAAGAAATCCAAGGACTCTGTGGAAATTATCATTTTTGCTTCAAATAAAGATAGATATCCTAAACCAATCAGTACCCAATAAAAGCTGGCATCAGAGAGATGTTACCAGACAACCTACTCATGTTCTTGTTCATGTGAACCTGAGACAAACAGGTTCATGTTCTCCAGAGTCTTCTACCTCCTATTAATCACAGTTTCTAAGATGTGATTGAGACAAGAAACAAAGTCATTAAACATGAAAAAGCTGGAGAAGCCAAGTAAAAAACAGAGACCATTAAATAAGAAAAAAGAATGTAACTCATACTTATAGATACAGAATTTCAAATTTTTTCATACTATTTTTAAAAAAACACATTAATATACCATCTTTTCCCCCAGATAAGCATAAAGACTATTCTTGATAAGTCTCTCATATGTATACATAATAAGTTGGAGATTTATATAATCATGTTTCAATTTCTGTCCTAACATTTGGAAATAATCCTTTGGATTAGATGTTAAATAGTAGCAAACAGCATGCTTGGCACCAACTAACTTTCAAGTTTACGAGATCAATAAATTTAATTTCTTCTCTCTTACACTGTGTAAATGGAGATGTAAATGCTTATTGTAAAGCTGTCACCTGTATTTTGTAAAAAGTTCTTTCCTATAACATAGTTAAAAAAAAAAAATGTCTACATACCTGCCAAGCTAGTAGCTGATCTGGCTCTAATTCAGCAGCTTTCCTGTAGGCACCCTGGGCCTGATCAGGCTGTTCCAGCTCAGCTGCAGCAACACCAATAAAAACCCAGGCATTATAGTTATTCTTCTCTTGTTTTAACACTGTCTGGTTGAAAAAATTAAAAGAGACGGTTGTTACATTTTAGAAACTTGTGGACAAACAACAATCAAAGACAGTCTACCTAACAGTCAGGAAATCTGGATCTACCACTAACTCGGTGATCTTAGAATACCACTCAGCCTCTCTGGTCCCCAGTTTCCTCAAGGAGAGGGGGAGTTGGACTGCACCAGTGACTGCAGGGGGCCTGAAATATGAGGCATGTTTTACAGAGATGCCCAAGTAATCCTTGTGCCTCAGCCAAATGCCTCCCTCTGCCCCTTGAGAATAACACTAAGTATAAAAAGCACAATTAAGACTATTCTTAAAACCCTCCACGGCACACTGCTACTAGTCACTTACAAAACTATTTTCCATATTGTATCCAACTCCCTTATCCAACTCCCATATTTTCTTTCCCCTACGATAGCATCTCCCCATATTAAACAGATAGATATTTTCATTGAAATTATATGCTAAGAAAGTATTTTGACTCCAATGTGACTGCACCAAATATGTTCAAAAGAAATAGTGGTGATGAATGTTTAAACAACACCTGTCAACTAGAACAAAAATTATACAGAGAGCTACTGCTTACAGAAGTAACAACCACTTGCTAAGGTAAAACAGTTTGAAATGGAAAGCAAAGATGTTCCAGTGAAAGGAACACAAAACTACTAGCTAAAATGAAATTAATTCTTAAGGTTTTACATATTCTAGAGAAAAAGAACACTTCTGAGTTGAAGCAGGGAGATTATTAGTCTTATGTGCGGCCACATGACACTTCTAGCAATGTCACCAATATACAGCACAAGCTCCATTCTATCCCATAATGCTACCTCCCAAAACACCAGCACCCATGAGGTAAGCACCAAAGCTAAGCTCCAAACTCTGAAGTCTTATTAACGTTTGTGTTCCCAACACCAAGGGCAATGACTGGCATACAACTGTGGAGCAAACAATAAATGCCATAGTCAACCCACAGTCAGTAAGGACCTGCTGTCTGCCTAGTCACCGGGTTTTTCAAGATTGGAAACAGACTTTTTAAAGAAATGATTATAACAGTGCAGTGAAAGCAGGTATGGAATTCTGAGAAAAGGAAAAAAGTACCTGACTCCCAACTCCATCTGAACAAGTCAGACAAGGCTGCCTAAAGGCATGCTTATACTGAGTTACAGGTGCATGAGCAGAGGAGGTGATAAATCAGACCAGACACAGCAAATACACTAAGGAGCAACTTCTCTTAAATTTCAACATTCTAGGTTACTACATATTAAGTCGTCACACATTTGCCACTGACTAGTTCCCCATCTTTGGCTTTCCAGCTGAGTCTCAGGTATAAATTATAAACTGCTTGGTGGAATTCATATGTGAATCAGAAAGAAGATGGCTGTGGTACTTCTGTATGTATTAACAGAAACAGATTCACACATGTATTAGATCAGTCTAGTGCTGAAGGAAACAACCCCTCCCAGCACCCCCGCCACCTCCTCCTCCTTACCATGAGTCTGAACAGCCTGTCCACCTTCTTCTGTATGAGGGTTAGTTCTGCCATGGCCTCCACCCTTGCTGGGCTCACTAGAAACCTAACCTCTCAAGGGCATTCTTCACCTGTGAAGACTCTCATTCTATGCTGCTATCTATTTCCCCCAGGCTTACTCAGTTCTCTCCCTCCCACTGTCCTGAACTCTTTAGTGCAACCACTGAAAACTCCCAATCTGAACAGCCAAGGTCCCTATGCTCAATCTTTCTTTGAAGTGCACCAAGTTCTGTCACAATGAAACTGGGCTGTGGCTGTGGCCCTACAGATCTTACATGCTGCAGCTGATTTCTTTTCACATTCTTCCCACGTATCACAGGCCAGGAGCTAAGACAAGGGTTTCCGTTGTTCACACTTGTCACTTGTAATATATTCTTCTTCTGCTACCCCTCCTCCTTCAAAAACCCCAGCACCTCTGAAGATCAAACCACCAGCTATACTCTAGAAAATATCCTTCTTGTTGCTAACATCTACCAACCTCCTAGGAATCCCCTTTTCTTCAGTGAAAATAGGGTATTCCTCCTCTCCACTTCAATTCCAGTAATCATTCTATCAATCATGCAGACAACCCAATGAACGTCAAGGCCTCTCAGTTACTTATCCTCAGTACTCAGCCATCCAAAACCTGGGTTTCCAGCATGTACGTCTCCTAGCCTCCCAGTTCAATTACTGCAATGGTAACAATTCTTTAACCTCTATTATGACCAACTTTTTTTTAATCTCACCTCCTTCCAACTATCACCCTACTTCTCAATTCTCATCTCTCATGTCCCAGCTTACACCATATTACACATCACTGTCATCACTCCCTTGCAAACATCCTCAATTCCTTTGCCTCTCTTTCCCCTCAGCTTTCTTACTACCTATATATTGAATTCATCATGTCCATCTCCAAGCCTGAGAAGGGTGACATGAAGGAAGAAACTACACAGCTGAATACACTGATTTCACTTTAATAACATGAAATTTTCAGAAGGACACTGACTAGAGTCTGGTAATCCTGCTAATCCTTACTAATAAATTTCCTCTCTCATGGTGAATGACAACTATATCATACCTTCTTTTGTCTCAAGCCTCCTACACAACTCCTCTTTCAGCCTTAGCTTATACCTAAGAAGACAGGAGCCATCAGAGGGGGACATTTATCTTCCCACCACCACCACCCAATCTACAAACCTGATGGCTATGGATCTGTATCTATCTTCCCTCCTGTTTAGACAGAAGAAGTGTCAAAGGCCCTGTTCTCAAGCTCTGGACCCCATCTTCACTCACCCTCCCAGGGACTGCTCTCCTACTGCCAGCCTGCATCTCTCCTGCACCTTCAGTTCCTCCTTCTGGACGCGAACATTTCCATCAGCACAGAAAGGAGCTTCAGAATCCTAATGCTCACAACCACACACCAAGCGGATTCTCCCGTCGACATACCATTAAAGAAGGAAATCTTTAAGATACAATAGTGTTCCACAGTACAACCCATCAAAGGCAGCTAAGAGACATTCAGGTTTGGGGAACTTGGCTTTGACAAGTTACCAATAGAGAGAAAGACAAAAGTAAGTGGTAGAAGTAACTTATCCTGGCACAACCACATTAATGGTTCTACTAACAGACCTGACCACTTTCGTTGTATTCAGACAGAAATGATTCACATATTACAAATCAGTGATGCTTACAGCTGTTTCTGTCCTGGAAGGAAAAAATATGTATTAGTTACCTTACAATGTTTCAAAGCTTCTTTGTATTCTTTGTTTCTGATTGCATCTCTAGCACTTTTCAGAGCAGTCTTTACTTCCTTGCTGGACATTCTGTCAAAACAAAAAGCCTGTTTATACTTAAATAAAGGCAAAGGACTATTCAAGAGGACGATATACTAATTTCAGCCTGAATGAAACTACAATGATACCTGCCTAACTGTAACACTCCCAACAAACTGAACAAACTTACCCTCTGAAAAAGGGATGCGTAATTCCTTCCACATGGAGCACTCTTTCCTCTTAAAATAAACATATTTTTTTATGTTTAAAAAACAGAAAGTCAGATCATCCCTTCAGATTTTTACTCAAACGTCACTTCCTCAATGAAACCTTCTCTGGCCACACTATTTAAAATTTTAACCTTTCTTCTTCCAATTCCCAACCACTCAATATTCTCTAACTATCTCTTTAACACTGCATTTATTTCTCTTCAAAGCACTTAACACCATCTAATATATTATATACTTATCCATTTATTATCTGTTTCCCAACCTCACCAGAACATAAGCCCCATGTAGGCAGGGACTTTTAATCTGTTGCTATCGGGTTGTTGCTGTTGCTTAACTGCTGCGTCCTCAATAGCTAGTATCTGACAAACCGTATATATTAACAAACATTTGCTGAAACTGCATTGTATTTGAATTATACGCATTCTCCATATAGTAGGCTAAAACACAGATGATCTTATGGGCCAGGATCCAAAGCACACACCACCCTCAATAGAGTTCTACACAAAGCAAATACTAACATAAATCCAAGTCACAGAATAAAAACATTAACACAAATAAATTTCAGTCACTATGATGTAAGTTTATGAAAGCATTCTGTTTTGATGTTAGTTTCTATAAAATATAAATCAGGATCTTAACTTTTTTCACAGTAAGGATTTCTTTAGGATGACAGTAGTCTAGTATTCCCTGTAACATAGTATTCTTTGAAGAGAAGTAAATGTAATGTTTATACTTAAATAAAGGCAAGGAATATTCAAGAAGACTGTATACTAATTTCAGCCATAGATACTTCAATTTGTAGACAAAATATTCACTGAAGATATATTAGTGTAATCTTAAATAAACTAACATATTTTAAGATGTCACAACTTATTCCATTTACCAGTAAACCAGTCAAATTCAATCACAACTTGTCTTGAAAAAAGAAACATTTGTATTTTTTTTGCCAACTCTATTGAACTCTAACCTCAAGAATGTAAAACAAAGCTATGTACATATTAGGTCATTACAGATCACTGATGCTCAAGGCAGCAAAATGAACAAAGAAGATGGCTCACTGACATGGTAGCTGACAGTTCTTTACATCCAAACAGGCTGAGGCACAAGTATAAGATGAAAGAAATTTAAGAAGCCAGAGAATTAAAAAAAAAAAAATCCTTTTGACTTAAAGAAGTTTAGATTCAAATAATACAAAAATTAAAATATCAAAATATCAATTTATCTATGGCCAAAACGAGATTTCCTAAATAGACAGAAAAGGGGTTTTTTGCCTAGTTACAATAATTAGACAATTAAAGCAACATATTTCATATGCTCTTATTTTGGACACTGCTCTGTTACCTGAAATGATACTGGCATAAATTTACAGATGTAAAACATCAGAAGGATTTTTATACAATCTGCAAATCTTGCTTGAAGCAACCAAGTCTGTGTGCTGATGCAACATTCTATTTCTCACACCTAAGTTATCTTTGGTAGATAAACCTGCAGACTGAAAGAAGGGATTGACAGTGATGATGACAATGAATCTGGACCGACAGAAAGGGATAAAAAGAGACATCCAAGGAGAAAAAAAATCAAGAGATACCCAAGTTGAAAAAGAACAAAAACAGTTTCAAGATAAGGCTAAGCAAAAGCAAACAGAAGAATGCAACTTTTCCAGGACAAAGATCACCATCTTTTCTATCACCCAACATACAAGTAAAAGCACTTCTGAATAAAGCAGAACCAAGCAGCACTAACAAAGCGTGCAGCTCCCAAGCTATACACTGCCTTTGACAGAAGACACAGAAAGGCAGGCCTCTGCTCTGGAGAATATGATCCCAATCCAGAGAAAGACCTCGGGCATCTGAGTCACTGAAGAATCAAATTCTAAACTAAGGCTAATGAGTGCAAGTGCAATACGAGTGTAGAAGACAGAAGTGTGATGTGAAGTAATCAACAGCTACGATGTGGAGAAAGGAGCTGAGAATGGAGGGAAGAAGGACAATTACTCCAGCCAGAGGCATTGCATTAGCAAAGTTGGAGAGGGAGGAATGAGTGTGGAACGTGTAGGAAACAATAAGGAAGCCAGGCTGAATGGAAGAGGAAGGACTTGATGAAGAACAGAAGAAAATTAGGCTGGGTAGGTAGAGCACCAGTTTACATAAGACTTTGAAAACAAGACAGATAAATCTGGACTTAAATGGAGCAGCCAACATGGAGCTGTCAAATGCCTCAAAGTGGGTTATTTTTAAAGACCATATGAAACAAATTCTGTTCTTCTCTTGGGTGCCAATTCAAATGTTCAATAACCTTCTATAACCTGACATGCCTTCACAGGTAATTACATCTACTCTTGCTGTACAAAAAAAGGTCTTAATGACCCGGATAACCATGATAGTGTGATAACTCACCTAGAGCCAGACATCCTAGAGTATGAAGTCAGGTGGGGCTTAGGAAGAAGCATCACCACGAACAAAGTTAGTGGAAGTGATGGAATTCTAGTTGAGCTATTTCAAATCCTAAAAGATGATGTTGTGAAAGTGTTGCACTCACTAGGCCAGCAAATTTGGAAAATTCAGCAGTGGCCACAGGACTGGAAAAGGTCAGCTTTCATTCCAATCCCAAAGAAAGGCAATGCCAAAGAATGTTCAAACTACTGCACATTTGCACTCATTTCACATACTAGCAAAGTAATGCTCAAAATTCTCCAAGCCAGGCTTCAGCAATACATGAACCATGAACTTCCAGATGTTCAAGCTGGTTTTAGAAAATGCAGAGGAAACAGAGATCAAATTGCCAAAATCTGTTGGATCACAGAAAAAACAAGGAAATTCCAGAAAAACATCTACTTCAGCTTCACTGACAACGCTAAATCCTTTGTGTGGATCACAACAAACAATGGAAAATTCCTAAAGAGATGGGAATACCAGACCACCTTACTTGCCTCCTGAGAAACCTGTAGGCAGGTCAAGAAGCATCAGTTACAACTGGACATGCAACAATGAACTGGTTCCAAACTGGGAAAGGAGTACATCAAGGCTATATATTGTCAACCTGCTTATTGAACTTACATGCAAAGTACATCATGCAAAATGCCAGGCTGGATGAAGCTCAAGCCAGAATCAAGATAGCTGGGAGAAATATCAATAACCTCAGATATGCAGATAATACCACCCTTATGGCAGAAAGTGAAGAGGAACTAAAGAGCCTATTGATGAAGGTAAAAGGAGAGTGAAAAAGCTGGCTTAAAACTCAACATTCAAAAAATGAAGATCATGGCATCTGGTCCCATCACTTTGTGGCAAACGATGGGGCAACAATGGAGACAGTGACAGACTTTATTTTCTTGAGCTCCAAAATCACTATGGGCAGTGACTGCAGCCATGAAATTCAAAGACTCCTGGTCCTTGGAAGAAAAGCCATGATGAATCTAGACAGTGTTTTCAAAAGCACAGACATCACTTTGCCGACAAAGGTCCGTCTAGTCAAGGCTATGGTTTTTCCAGTAGTCATGTATGGATGTGAGAGTTGGACCATGAAGAAGGCTGAGCGCCGAAGAATTGATGCTTTCAAACTGTGGTGTTGGAGAAGACTCTTGGACAGCAAGGAGATCAAACTAGCCAATCCTAAAGGAAATCAATCCTGAATATTCAGTGGAAGGACTGAAGCTGAAGTTGAAGCTCCAATACTTTGGCCACCTGATGCGAAGAGCTGACTAATTGGAAAAGACCCTGATGCTGGGAAAGACTGAAGGCAGGAGGAGAAGGGGACGACAGAGGATGAGATGGTTGGATGGCATCATCGACTCAAAAGACATGAGTCTGTTCAAACTCTGGGAGACAGTGAAAGACCGGGAAGCCTGCTGTGCTGCAGTCCATGGGGTCAAAAAGTGTTGGACACAACTGAGCGACTGAACAACAAATGTTGCTGCAGTGGAATCCTCTGTTCTCCTCCAATCCCTTGTTCATTTGATTTGGCATTTAGCATAACAAGCTAGCACTAACACCTTCTCTCTTCACCAAAATCTAATGCATATATATAAATAAATATTAGTTTCAGGGGATTATATTTTTCTGAAAGACAATCTGCCTTTCTAGCCCTCTTTCTAACCCTGAAAATGTCTTTCTCTTTTTTAGGAAGTGTTACGGAGAACGAAGAGGCTCATTCAGTCATTTTCTTCACAAAGCTTTATAGAGCACTAAGCATCTACCCATTTCACAGAGTAAAAATCTACTACTCACAAGGATTCCACATAACCTCATATTCCTCTGTTTGGGATACTTCCCTCTATTCCAAGCATTTCCAACACTTCAAAGAAAACCCCAGCCCTTTTACAAGTATCTTTAATATTCTTCCATAGCCCCACAAACTTTATCCTATACCTCTCCCATTTTTTATCCTCAATCTCAATGATAAGAAAAGTGTATATTTAGCACATTCTCACTCAGTGAAGGGTGTTTTGTTTTGTTTTTTTTATCACCACTAAAAGGGTTTTGATTCAAAATATCAAGCATAAAAAGCAACAACTGCACCTAATAAAAAGTTACAAAGTGACAACCATGCCAAAAGACAATGATATACCTCAAAACTAACATTTAGATGATAGGTACATGAACTGATATGTCCTACACACCCAAGCTAAAGCTATGGAAATTGAAGCCACATTCAGCAGTGCCAGATACAAACATTCCACAAAGCAAAAATAAGAAGAAGGAAAAAAAAAAAAAACAGTAACGATAACAACAATGGAAGTTAATTACAAAAAAGCAAAAAAAATGACACCTTTAAATCTAATTGCAAAAGTCTAAAGGTGCTTTGTGATGACCTATAATTTGGGATGATAACCCACACCATTTAACCTTTCTTCTCAAAAGAATTGTTAATATCAGTCATTAAGT
Source organism: Oryx dammah (assembly GCF_014754425.2). Classification (NCBI taxonomy): domain Eukaryota; kingdom Metazoa; phylum Chordata; class Mammalia; order Artiodactyla; family Bovidae; genus Oryx; species Oryx dammah. The sequence goes on along the minus strand of NW_024070189.1, from coordinate 15,612,124 downwards.
AAAAGTGGAGTCTAACTACCTATGATTTAGCACTCTAGACACTTACCTTTTACCTATTATCACAAACTATCTTCTTTGTTACCTGAGTTTCAGATTGTTCCTTAAATGTTTATCCATCTAGATTAAGTAAAACACAAGATAGTTAGGCACATAAAAAAGGTAACATACACCACCCAAAACACGTTGAATTTTTTAACACATCAGATTCAGGTTCAATTTTCATAATTTATAATTTAAAACATGAGAAATAATTACATACAATTTTCCAATTTCTTTCTTTCCCAAAAAGATATTAATTATAATCTCCAAATTTCTGAATTGGTCTAAACTGTGTCCCCATGGCCTCAAGGTGATAAAAGAAACTTCCATAAGCAATCACATTTAGAAAAAATTACAGAAACTCAAAATACACTGACTTCAATGTAAAAAACTGAGGCAGAAGAGAATATTATCTACTTCTTCACTTTGTTTTAAATCTAGAACAATTAAGGGCACTTGTGTGTGGGTTAGTCACTCAGTCGTGTCCGACTCTTTGCAACCCCATGGACTACAGCCCGCCAGGCTCCTCTGTCCATGGGATTCTCCAGGCAAGGACACCGGAGTGGGTTGCCATTTCCTTCTCCATTAAGGGCACTTACTTACTCCCAATTTGCAACCTAATTACACTGAAGTGAATCTTGTTCTAAGCCACATAAAGAATTCTAAATGTGAAAAAAAGCTGCCCACATCAGGCAACTAGTTTGTAAATTTAATTAAACAAACCAAACTTTTTTTAGATATTAATAATCCATCTAAATAGCCATCTGAAATACTAACACAAATTCTACATGACTACAAATTCCAAGTATCTTTTGATACTATCTCTGGAATGGATTCTGTCAAACAAAATTAACCTAGAATGCTTCCTGGAGAGAATAGAGGTGGTTTTAAAAAATGGAATAAAGGGAAAAAAATGCTTCTGTAGAACTAGGAAATGAACAAAACTTAGGTGAAGCAGGTGGAGGTGAGTAAGAAATAGTAAGTTTGACAAACCATGCACTAGTGATAAACCTATTTAAATAGAAGGGTTAGTTCCACAAAAGAGGGTCTTACTGGTAAGAAAAAGTATCGTGATCCTCACAATGTCTAGGAAAGTAAAATAAAAGTTAAACAAGAAGCGGGGAGGTAAAATAAATGTTAAAACCTGACTCTCCATGTCACTAACTTCCTTAAGCCCCTATTCAGCTACAAATGATTACCCTCCTCACTCAACTTGATTTTACTGATTACCTCAGTCATTCCAACTCTGTTCTCAGAAAATATCCAAGGTTTTGTCAGCCCCTTCATTCTGCCACATGCACCCACCAAGTCAACAAAGACAGATCTGGATTCAAGCCTCCACAGATCCTGGGCACCTTACTTCACGTCCCAGTCTATTTCCTCACTGGTAAAGTGAGGACATCACTTACCTGATATGTACATAGATGGAGTAGCCGACACAGTATCTGCGAGTTCTGCAGGCCTTAGCCCTTACCACCCTCTCAGTCAACTTCACCACTTTCCTCCCACTCCTAACTCACAGTGGTTATTCTACACTTTTAATACACATTTAAAACCCCCAATCCTATCTTCCTTGATCCCTCAAGAAGTAACCTTCTTGTCTATGTTCCTCAAAAAATGGCTATCACCAAACACAAGTATCCTCTTTAAATTAGTTACTACACAAATACTAAAGACTACAGCTTGACAAATGCTTTATGTTCTGGAGCAGAAAATGGCAACCCACTCCAGTATCTTGCCTGGAAAATTCCATGGACAGAGGAGCCTGTCGGGCTGCAGTCCTTGGGGTCTCAAAGAGTCAGACATGGGCATGCACGTATGTTCTAAACAAATGTATTGTCTCTCCAGTCAAAAAATCCCTATATAAAGGTAACGTATTTTCGGAGTTCCTTATGTATCCAACATCTATCAAGTATTATGACCTTTCAGCTTCCAAACTCTACTCAACTACAGTTTGTTTTTAGTTTCCCTACCAAAATGCAGTAATTTTCAATCAGCTAAAGTGAGAAAGGAAGAATCCCCTTTTCAGTGTTACCTCATATTTCCTTTTTCCACCATTCGCCAATGCTTTTCACATCTCCATCTTTACTTCTCCCATTCAGCCTATTCATATTTCCCTCTGTCTACTCAAATGCTATGTGTAATTCAAGGCCAAATTCAAGCGTCAAGCATAAAGTCTTCTCAGACAAATCTCACACAGGTCTGAACTTATAACATTCACTGTCTAGACTAACATTTCCACAGATATATTTGGAATATTAACATGCTTAAAGGTGTTACCATATCTAGCAGTTTTGTGAATACTGCACACTATATATCACTTTTTTAAAGTCACAGTGCATTTTAAAGGCTCTGAGAAGTTCTACAGTAAAGACCCAAATACAGTTTAACCTAGAAACTCTGAAACTTATATTACCATGGAACATTTATTTCAATGAACAGCAACTAACATTGTGAAATACACTAACATTCTCCAAAGTACCATTTGGGATTTTCTGGTTTGGGGCTTTGTTTGGCAGCTAACTGTACTTTTTTATATCTTTTACACAGTTATTAAATTTACAGGTGTGTGTGTATTTCCCACAACTAGAGTATAAGTTCCTTAGGAACAAAGACTTTCCTATTCTCCCTTTTATTTCCCAGTGTCTGGTACACCTCAGATAGTCAATAAATAGTCACAGAATCACAGTAGGTGAAGACAATACTGAATTTATTCCACATAGTCACTAACTGCACTCTTAGCAATGTGTGCTTTTCTTAAGGCAGAATACAGTGCTGCTGGTATGCTGGACGCTAAAAGACTATGAAGAACCAAAACCTACACCCAGACTTTAAAGTGAACAATTTTCTAAACTGCAAAGTATTTCACGAAAGCAATTAGCCCTTAATATAGGATCTTTAACTGATGACTGAAACATACACATAACGGAGCCCTTCCCTCAGTGCAACACACTATACACACACAGGTACACACCGAGAGATGTGCACACAGAGTGGTACGCACACACAACTCAAAAGCACCTTTTCTGATATGGTAAGTTGCTGCTGCTGCTGCTGCTGCTAAGTCGCTTCAGTCGTGTCCGACTCTGTGCGACCCCATAGACGGCAGGGACCCCACCAGGCTCCGCCGTCCCGGGGATTCTCCAGGCAAGAACACTGGAGTGGGTTGCCATTTCCTTCTCCAATGCATGAAAGTGAAAAGTGAAAGTGAAGTCGCTCAGTCAGGTCAGACTCTTAGAGACCCCATGGACTGCAGCCCACCAGGCTTCTCTGTCCATGGGATTTTCCAGGCAAAAGTACTGGAGTGGGGTGCCATTGCCTCATGATGATGCGATCACTAATCTAGAGCCAGACATCTTGGAATGTGAAGTCAAGTGGGCCTTAGAAACCATCACTACTAACTAAGCTAGTGGAGGTGATGGAATTCCAGTTGAGCTGTTTCAAATCCTGAAAGATGATGCTGTGAAAGTGCTGCACTCAATATGCCAGCAAATTGGGAAAACTCAGCAGTGGCCACAGGACTGGAAAAGGTCAGCTTTCATTCCAATCCCAAAGAAAGGCAATGCCAAAGAATGCTCAGACTACCACACAATTGCACTCATCTCACATGCTAGCAAAGTAATGCTCAAAATTCTGCAAGCCAGGCTTCAACAATACGTGAACCGTGAACTCCCTGATGTTCAAGCTGGTTTTAGAAAAGGCAGAGGAACCAGAGATCAAATTGCCAACATCCGCTGGATCATGGAAAAAGCAAGAGAGTTCCAGAAAAACATCTATTTCTGCTTTATTGACTATGCCAAAGCCTTTGACTGTATGGATCACAATAAACTGTGGAAAATTCTGAAAGAGAAGGGAATACCAGACCACCTGACCTGCCTCTTGAGAAATTTGTATGCAGGTCAGGAAGCAACAGTTAGAACTGGACATGGAACAACAGACTGGTTCCAAATAGGAAAAGGAGTACGTCAAGGCTGTATATTGTCACCCTGCTTATTTAACTTCTATGCAGAGTACATCATGAGAAACGCTGGACTGGAAGAAACACAACCTGGAATCAAGATTGCCGGGAGAAATATCAATAACCTCAGATATGCAGATGACACCACCCTTATGGTAGAAAGTGAAGAGGAGCTAAAAAGCCTCTTGATGAAAGTGAAAGAGGAGAGCGAAAAAGCTGGCTTAAAGCTCAACATTCAGAAAACGAAGATCATGGCATCTGGTCCCATAACTTCATGGGAAATAGATGGGGAAACAGTAGAAACAGTGTCAGACTTTATTTTTCTGGGCTCCAAAATCACTGCAGATGGTGACTGTAGCCATGAAATTAGAAGACGTTTACTCCTTGGAAGAAGATTTATGAGCAACCTAGATAGTATATTCAAAAGCAGAGACATTACTTTGCCGACTAAGGTCCGTCTAGTCAAGGCTATGGTTTTTCCTGTGGTCATGTATGGATGTGAGAGTTGGACTGTAAAGAAGGCTGAGCGCCGAAGAATTGGTGTTGGAGAAGACTCTTGAAAGTCCCTTGGACTGCAAGGAGATCCAACCAGTCCATTCTGAAGGAGATCAACCCTGGGATTTCTTTGGAAGGAATGATGCTAAAGCTGAAGCTCCAGTACTTTGGCCACCTCATGCGAAGAGCTGACTCATTGGAGAAGACTCTGATGCTGGGAGGGATTGGGGGCAGGCGGAGAAGGGGATGACCAAGGATGAGATGGCTGGATGGCATCACGGACTCGACAGACGTGAGTCTGAGTGAACTCCGGGAGATGGTGATGGACAGGGAGGCCTGGCGTGCTGCGATTCATGGGGTTGCAAAGAGTCGGACACGACTGAGCGACTGAACTGAACTGAACTGATATGATAAGTTACTGGTTAGCAAATATGCTTTATGTCCAGAATAGAGTGTTCAAAAACAAACTGAAATTACAAGATAATTACCCAAAGGAACTGGGAATGCCTGGGCAGGGGGGAAACCTGGGGGGAAGGTGAGAAGGGTAGCTGAAAAGGAGCGATTACTCATGTAAAAGTGAAGATAACTGGACTAATGAATGGTCAAAGGTATACAGAGACTGACTTCAGCTCAAAACACGAGGTTTTAATAATTACACCAATAAAAATATGGAATGGGCTCTTCAAAGAAGTGTGTTTCCCATCCCTGGAGATGAAAAGGCACAGACTGCACAATCCACTTGGAAGGGATACTGTAGACAAACCGAATGTTGGAGGAGAAGAAAGACGAGAAGCCTCTTAGAGTCTTCCAGAGCTATATATCCGGGGCCCTAAAATATCCATCTTGCTCCAAAATACTATAGCACCTGCTCCCACTAACACTGCCAAAGGGAGAGCCAGGAAGAAAAAGATGTGATCCACTCACCCTGACCGGCAACTCTGAATACACGTCCTGAGAAAACAAGGCCACAGAGAGTAAAGAGTTCACAAAATCAATACTATCCCACAGATAAACTTAAATATATTTTTAATGACTCTAAATGTCAGTCAACATTGTTTCTCTGAGAAAATGTGCTCTATATTCCAAATTAACTCAAAACAAATATTTGAAACAGATCCTGTTTGTGAGGGAGCCTATGTGTATTACCTCTCACGCTGTACTATTATTTCAGTTTTTCCCTAGGGTGTAAGTTATCTACGGTCAGGGACTACTGTTTCTGTATCTGTCTGCTCCCACAGATGTTTAGCATGCTGCCTGCCTAACAGCGCTGCTTCACTAACATAGATTAGTTAGTGTTCATGGGAATGCCGTGACATCCTACAGTTAATTAGAGACAGCAACGCAATGAATCAGGGCAGACTACTCAAATTCAAGTCCTACTCAGACTGATTCCCTCTGTAACCTTGGGCAAGTCATTCAACTTGTCCAAGTCTCAGCTTTCCTAGCTGAAAAAATGGTGAAAGTGGGGATAACAGAAAATACTCGACATAAAAGTACCTGGCACACAACAGGTGCTCGATAAATGCCTAGTATAATGCTCAGCGCATAATAAGCGTCCTGCGAGTATTAAATAAGTCTGTGTCTTTCTGTAATTATTTTCTGCAAAAAGCACTGTCAGATATTAGTATGAAAAGCTGATTTCACAGAAAGAAACACTACAACTCTTCCTTTTTCGCATCAAAAGATTAAAGCGACTAATGTGATGCACAAATTATACACCTGAAACTATAATACACACATCAGGAACTTGGCTCTGGGACCAGAAATCTACTCCCCCGCCCCCCAACCCCCAGATTTCTCCAAAAGAGTTCAACAGTCAAGAGAACCAGAGATCTTTTAAAAACCACTGCAGCGGAACAATGGTATTCTGAACCTACGTCGGTTATTCGAACAAGCCAGACAGCCCAGCCTTTCGTCCTCTGAGGGCCCGTCCAGCTCTTCTCTCCTTCACACTCCGGAGGCAAAGGGCGCCTCAGCTCATCCTCACTCCAAAAGCTGAAACTTGTCTTAATAGGCCGCAACCCTCACCCCTCCGGAGCTCATCACTGCACGGGAAAAGCGGGGAAGAGGACCAGGCAGGCTGGAAATACTCTTCGGGAGAAGGTGTTCGAGGCGCCTCACGGGACCCGCGTCCCGCGTGAGGCGGTCCAGACAGACAGACAGACGCCCCACAAGGAACAGCCCGGTTCAGCTTCAGTGACAGACGGACTGCCACCTCACCGTCTCCCGGTCTCGCCTGACACTCTGCCAGGCTCGCCCGGCGCCAAACTGGCAACCCCCGGCACCCTATCCTTTCTCGCTCTAGGTAACAATTCCACAGGCCGACAGGCTTCAACTTCTGCAAAAAGCGACAGCAACCAAAAACAAACAAAAAAAAAACCCACCTGCGGAAGGAGATGCTTCTCTACTACAATACGCCCAAGCTGAAGGCGCAGCGCATGCGCATTTCACCCCCAGGATCGATCACGTGACTGGAAGTGGCTGGGGGAGGTTTAGTTCGCTCGGTATTTGATTAAAAGGTCTTAACGAGAGTTGCGAGATGGCTCTCCTCCTGTGCGCATGCGCTAGCCTCGAGCCTCATGGGAGTTGTAGTTCTGTGAGTGAAAGCAATCCCCGCCCTCCTCTTCTTCCGAGGAACTTCCTAGAGGGAGGGGGAGGGGGGTTCAGCGCCCGGAGGCCAGGCTCCCAGTTAGCAGAGATGCTGCTGCTGTGGGTGTCGGTGGTTGCAGCCTCGGCGCTGGCAGCACCAGCTCCCGGGGCAGGTGGGCAGAGGCGGGGAGCAGTTCAGGCTTGGCCCGATGCTCCTAACGTGGTGCTAGTCGTGAGCGATTCCTTCGTAAGTATGGAAAGGCAGGGGAGGGGGCGCCCTGCCGCACAGCCGCGGTTGGCCCAACCCTTCCCCTGTTTGCAGGCTTTGGGGAGCAGAATCTGAGACTTTTAAACACGTTTTGTCCTGATGCAAAGCAACAAATGCATTTTACCTTGGCGCCCCGTACAGACCTACGTGCACCACATAGATATGCATGTAACATACATAAAAACAAACTTTAGTAAATGCACTCCGATTCGCATCTTCACAATTTTTTTTTCTTTGCTGGCCCATTAAATTACTAACAAACTTTCAGTCCCTATCCCCGCTTAATTCACTTCTGGGGAAAAATAACATTCTGCATCAACGTAAAAGCCTGTTAGCTTTCCAGCGATCAACGTACTTTTATTACCCAGTTGTCTGATAATCCTGTTAGTGCTGATTTATATTCATTAGTTGACATAATTTGACCATTCTCCTATATTCCGGATAAACTGTATGCCTGTATGTGTTGTTGTTGTTGTTTAATCCCAGACTTAAACATTTTTTGTAACTTTCCCAAACCATTAACTAAAAAGAATACAAATATTAACATTACCTGATATTTTTAGTATTATCCATGATATTAAAACTACTGCTTGGACAAATGTTTGGTTACTAAATATAATATTAGTTTATTACGACAGGGTGTCACTGTGGTCAGATAGATTGTTGGTGTTACGTATGTCTGGCAGCAAAGAGCACTTTTAATCATTACGTTGTATTGCCTTCCTCATAAAATAACCCAGGATGATTAAAGTTACATAATCTGGATATACCCCTAGAATTTATTGAGATTATTACTTAAAGTAATCTTTATGATTATCTAAATTTAGGATCCTAACAGGCAATCTTGGAGAGTAACAAGAATGAGTTTATTATCAGTGCCCTTGAGATTAAAGGGAAAGGGAAGGAAGCAGGATCGTGCAAAAAGAGAACTGACTGTTGCCCCTGTCCCAGTGGAGGCCTCAGCTGATCTTGTGCGTAGTTCTCAAACCAGTATAATGCTTCAGAGCTGTTTCCAGTGACCAGGCCTTTCATGTTGGATGGCCATTATTTGTGGAATGCACCCAGAATGGGGCACCATTTGGAGCAAGACAAACTACCGTCAGCAGAGGTAATCTTTCACTCTAAAGGGAATCTGCGTGTTATGTCACAATATCCTAGAAACTTCCGAAGATGACTGAAATATTTGGGGTTTGTTTGTTTTTAGTATAGTATAAGCACATAGATTTTTCTGTATGTGTGTATGTAAATTTTGATGCAGATTAATATCTCTTATGAATATAGAAGAAAAGGTCCTGAAAATACTAGCAAGTCAAATTCAGATATATATAGAAAGGGTTATATACCGTGACTAAATGTGATTTATCCCTAAATGTAAGGTGGGTTTAATGTCTGAAACTAGTCAATGTGATAGACCATGTTAATTGAATAAAGGACAAAAAACAGGTGATCATTTCAACAGATGCAGAAAAAGCATCTGACAGAATTCAATAACCCTTCATGATAAAAGCACTCGACCAAGTAGAAATAGAATTTTTTCAACCTGATTAAGAACATCTGCAGAAAATCCACAGTTAATGTTATAGTTAACTATAAAAGACTGAATGTTTTCTCCCAAAGACCAAGAACAAGACAAGGCTGTCTGTTCTTACTGTGTTTATTCAGCAGTTAAGCTGGCAGCTTTCTAGGAAGGGAATTAGACAAGAAAATGAAATAGAAGTCATTTAGATTGGAAAGGAAAAATGTCTCTATTTGCAGGTAACATAACCTTGTATAAAGAAAATCCTAGGGAATCTACTGCAAAATGTTTAGAACTAATAAGTTAGTCTACATAGCTGTAGGATGTAAGATCAATATATAAAAATCAATTGTATTTTTATACCCTTGATTGATGAACAAACTAAAAATTAAGAAAATAATTCTATTTAAAATAGTATCCAAAATATAAAATACTTAGGATTAAATATAACCAAAGAAGTTCAATTCTTATACTGAACTATAAGAAAAACTATAAAATATTGTTGAAAGGAATTAATGAACATCTAGATAAATATCTTATGTTTATGAAATTGATTTAATATTGTTAATAGAGTAATCATCAAATTTATCTACAAATTCCATGCAATCTCTTCAGAAATCACTAAGACATTTTTGCAGAAACAGAAAAAAGCCATCCTGAAATTCATATGGAAATTCAAGGGACCCAGAATACCCAAGGCAGTCTTGTAAAAGAACAACAAAATTGGAGGACTTAAACTTTCTAACTTCAAAACTTACCTTCACTTCAAAACTATAGCAATCAAGATAGTGTGTCACCGGTATAAAGATAGACATATAAATCAATGGAATAGAATTGAAAGTAGAGAAATAACTCTCAAACTCTCATTTGATTTTTCAGTAAAGATGCAAAGACCATTTAATGGGGAAAGAATAGTGTTTTCAACAGATAATGCTGGGAATACTGATTATCCACATGCAAAATGTCTCACTCCATTTTTAAAAAGTAGCTCAAAGTGAACTGATGAATTAAACATAAAAGCTGAAACTATTAAACCCTTGGAAAAAAACATGGGGGCAAATAAATCTGTGACTTTGGATTAGGTAGTTTGCATGCACACTAAGTCACCTCAGTCATGTCTGACTCTTTGTGACCCCATGGACTGTAGCCTGCCAGGCTTCTCTGTCCATGGGATTCTCCAGGCAGTGGGTTGCCATTTCCTGCTCCAGGGGATCTTCCTGACTCAGGGATCGAACCCGAGTCTCTTATGTCTCCTGCATTGGCAGGCCAGTTCTTTACTACACACATCACCTGGCAAGCCCTTAGGCAGTTTAAAAGTGGGCAAAAGATCTGAACAGGCAGTTCTCCAAAGAAGATATGCAAATAGTCAATAAACATATGAAAAGATACTCAATATTGTTAATCATTACGGAAATGCAAATCAAAACCACAGTGAGACACCAGTTCACACCCACAAAGATGACTATAATCAGAGACACACTAGAGTCAGGAGAATATGAGAGAAATGCAACCTTCACGTGCTGCTGGTAGGAAGGTAAAATGGTGCAGCCACTTTTGAAAACGATCTAGCAATTCCAAAAATGTTAAACAAGAGTTTAACGTTGATCCAGCAATTCCACTGCAAGGTATATACCCAAAAGAAATAAAAAACATATGTCCACACAAAAACTTGTACATAAATATTAATACTTCCAAAAAGTGAAAACAAATATATATCAGGTGATAAATGGGCAAATAAAATTTAGTAATATTTTTCAACAATAAAAAAGAAATGCAGTATTGATACATGCTGCTATGTGGATGAATTTAAAGTCATTACGCTAAGTGAAAGAAGCTACTCAGAAGGGACCACATACTGTATGATTCCATTTGTCCAAAGAAAGCAAATCTACAGAGACAGAAATTAGAGACAGACCAACAATTACCTAGATTCGGGAGAACAGGAGGATTAGCGGGTGACAGTTAAGGAATGCTAGGTTTCTTTTGGACATGATGAGAATGTTCTAAAATCGAGTGTGATGATGCTTACACAATTCTCTAAATATACTAAAAAAAACCCCACTGAATTGTATAAATTAAATGGGTTAGTTGTATGATGTGTGAATTATATCTTAATAAACCCATTTTTTAAAAGAGAAAACAAATGCTTCAGCCTGACTCTTAAAGGTGTAAAGGCGTAAGCATCCTCTCTGCTTCCCTCCTTCACCCCTGCACCTGTGCTGTTTGTAGTTTTCATTAGGTTTCGGGAGTGCTATACACAGGACTGCGTAGCAGTGTCTAGTGAGGCTCTCATTCAGTCTGATGAACAGATCTGAAAAGAATGCTCTAAACAGTCTTGCTTGATAATAAATCAGACAGTTAAGATTACTATTATATTCTTTCATTAGATTGATGTCTTGAAATCTAAACTTCACTGGTTTTCCCTGGCCCAGAATAAGGAGTTGCATACCAAGTCATGAATATTCATTGGAAGGACTGATGCTGAAGCTGAAGCTCCAATACTTTGTCTATCTGATGCAAAGAACTGACTCATTGGGAAAGACCCTGATGCTGGGAAAGATTGAAGGTGGAAAAAGGGGATGACAGAGGATGAGATGGTTGGATGGCATCATTGACTAGAGGGACATGAGTTTGAGCAAACTCCAGAAGTTGGTGACAGAGTGACTGAACTGAACTGATCCAAGTCATGGCTCTAGAAGGAGCAATCCAGATCACAGAATTATATCTACCAAAAAGCTTATCCATCCCAAGGAGGGAAATGCCTGCCTCCCAGGAGAGTCAAGAATAATAGAATTCAAAAACTAAGGCAAAAGGCAATTGGTATCATTTCTGGCACTTTCATGCAGAAAGCCAATTCAGTTCAGTTCAGATCAGTCACTCAGTTGTGTCCTACTCTTTGTGACCCCATGGACTGCAGCACACCAGGCTTCCCAGCCCATCACCGACTCTTGGAGCTTGCTCAAACTCATGTCCATCAAGTCAGTGATGCCATCCAGCCATCTCATCCTCTGTCATCCCCTTCTCCTCCAGCCCTCAATCTTTCCCAGCATAAGGGAAATATGATTCCAATGAATATTCAGGACTGATTTCCTTTAGGATGGACTGGGTGGATCTCCTTGCTGTCCAAGGGACTCTCAAGAGTCTTCTCCAACACCACAGTTCAAAAGTATCAATTCTTTGGTGCTCAGAAAGCCAATTAGTGGGTCTCTTTTTCTTTTTTAAATGCCCAGTTTTAGGGTACTCTATTTGTTTAAACAGTAGGAATGGCCTTAAGAAAACTAAAATGGGCCATTATTAAATTATGAAAGTTATTCTGAAAACCATTCTGTAAGATTTTCTCTCCCAACTAAAATGTGCTAAAACTGTACTTAGACCTATGGCTGACTATTCATTGTGAACTACAGTACCACATTATGGAAAACTTACTTTCTCTGTGGTTTTCATCAGCTAACCATGTTAAGATCTGCCAGGGTCTAGCCCCGGTGGATCCTGGGAATTCGAAGCGGGGACGGCGTTGGCGAGGAAAACTTATTTATTTATTAATATAAGATTAGATTAGGAAGAAATAGTGTAGTAGGAAAATTAAGTAGAGAAAGAAGGCTGAATAACTTGGATTATGTGGAAGATCAATAAAATTCCAGACAAGGAATTGCACCATCTACGTTGGGCCACCGGTGCTCGCTTGAATATCTAAGAGTGCCTCGCCTTAGGCTCCCTTTCGCGCAGGTCTTAACAACCAGGGCAAGTAAGTAGACTTGGTGAGCCTCCGTGCCCCAGATGGGAATTCAGCCTGAAATTAAAGTAAAGAGGAAAAGGAGGGAGAGAGAGAAAAAGAGAGAGAGAGACACGGGGGAAACCAGTCCAGCAACTGGCTCCGTCCTCTATTGTTCAGAAGGCCTTTTATACTTTTGATAAAACATGGAGATCAATGGGTAACACAAAGTTATGCAGTGTTAGCAGTCCAGACTCATCAAAACCAGGCTTTTCTCTCTGCATACCTAATTGTATATACAAGTCTTAGGTAATTTACATCATCTTCCAGCCAAAAGGGCCAATTAACATTTTACAGCCTTTTTTCTGATAAGGGTTTGTCAACCAGAAGACTTATTTGTGTTGATCTTCCCAAAGTCTGGTGCCACTCTCAGAAAGCACTAAATAAAGTTACATTCTTACATAGCAAGGACACAAGAGGAGTGCAGTGATATATAACAAAGAGAAAAGTAATGAACTCAAAAGTCTAGTGTTGCTAACATCAAAACTACTATATATCTTTTTCCATATCCCGTTTACATTGATTAACATCCTCCCAGGTGCCTAAAAGATAAAGAATATGGAGGCCTGGCGGCAATCATTGAGTCAACAGTGAAAACCTGTCACCAATATGATTTTTAACTCTTTAGAAAAGGCTCTATATCTTTAAGATGCTTTTAAGCTTTGTGCCTCTCGCCCTTGGGGGGTTGTAAGCAATTCACAAGCTGTAAGAGGTCCGGGGAACATGTTAGGCAAGCTAGAGAGCTATCAGAGGGGGTTTAACTGAAACATCCCTTTCAAATGCAGAAGACTAAAGCCCTGAGTTGACTTTTTTCCAGAGAATATCAGAAGAGTGGAAAAGCAGACAGATTCTTATTTTTTGCAGGGGTGGATGCTCAGGAAATTCCAGGGGGGAAACCTGAGGTCTGATTAGCCTTGCCATCAGAGCTCTGCCGCATGACCTTGTCACGGGTGGAATTCCTCAAGCTGGCTCCTGGCAAAGATCCATTTCAGTTCAGATTGAATTACTATGTGAACCACCTCCCATCGATACCATGAGCAGTGGTACCACTTTAGCCTCTTTTTTAAAATATTTGCTAGTGTGTAAAAACTACATGAAGTTAAAAAGCCAAAACTTCTCAGTCAGTCAGTCAGTTAAGTTGCTCAGTCGTGTCCGACTCTCTGCGACCCCATGAATCACAGCATGCCAGGCCTCCCTGTCCATCACCAACGCCTGGAGTTCACTCAGACTCACGTCCATCGACTCTGTGATGCCATCCAGCCATCTCATCCTCTGTCGTCCCCTTTTCCTCCTGCCCCCAATCCCTCCCAGTATCAGCGTCTTTTCCAATGAGTCAACTCGTCTCATGAGGTGGCCAAAAAACTGGAGTTTCAGCTTTAGCATCATTCCTTCCAAAGAAATCCCAGGGCTAATCTCCTTCAGAATGGACTGGTTGGATCTCCTTGCAGTCCAAGAGACTCTCAAGAGTCTTCTCCAACACCACAGTTCAAAAGCATCAATTCTTCGGCACTCAACCTTCTTCACAGTCCAACTCTCACATCCATACGTGACCTCTGGAAAAACCATAGCCTTGACTAGATGGACCTTAGTCAGCAAAGTAATGTCTCTGCTTTTGAATATGCTATCTAGGTTGGTCATAACTTTTCTTCCAAGGAATAAGCATCTTTTAATTTCATGGCTACAGTCACCATCTGCCGTGATTTTGGAGCCCCCCAAAAGTCTGACACTGTTTCCCCATCTAATTTGCCATGAAGTGATGGGACCGGATGCCATGATCTTCATTTTCTGAATGTTGAGCTTTAAGCCAACTTTTTCACTCTCCTCTTTCACTTTCATCAAGAGGCATTTTAGCTCCTCTTCACTTTCTGCCATAAGGGTGGTGTCATCTGCATATCTGAGGTTATTGATATTTCTCCCAGCAGTCTTGATTCCAGCTTGTGTTTCTTCCAGTCCAGCATTTCTCATGATGTACTCTGCATATAAGTTAAATGAGCAGGGTGACAATATACAGCCTTGACGTACTCCTTTTCCTATTTGGAACCAGTCTGTTGTTCCATGTCCAGTTCTAACTGTTGCTTCCTGACCTGCATACAGATTTCTCAAGAGGCAGGTCAGGTGGTCTGGTATTCCCATCTCTCTTAAGAATTTTCCACAGTTTATTGTGATCCACACAGTCAAAGGCTTTGGCATAGTCAATAAAGCAGAAATAGATGTTTTTCTGAAACTTTCTTCCTTTTTCCATGATCCAGCAGATGTTGGCAATTTGATCTCTGGTTCCTCTGCCTTTTCTAAAACCAGCTTGAACATCAGGGAGTTTACGGTTCATGTATTGCTGAAGCCTGGCTTGCAGAATTTTGAGCATTACTTTACTAGCATGTGAGATGAGTGCAATTGTGTGGTAGTTTGAGCATTCTTTGGCATTGCCTTTCTTTGGGATTGGAATGAAAACTGACCTTTTCCAGTCCTGTGGCCACTGCTGAGTTTTCCCAATTTGCTGGCATATTGAGTGCAGCACTTTCACAGCATCATCTTTCAGGATTTGAAACAGCTCAACTGGAATTCCATCACCTCCACTAGCTTTCTTCGTAGTGATGCTTTCTAAGGCCCACTTGACTTCACATTCCAAGATGTCTGGCTCTAGATGAGTGATCACACCATCATGATTATCCGGGTCATGAAGATCTTTTTTATACAGTTCTTCTGTGTATTCTTGCCACCTCTTCTTAATATCTTCTGCTTCTGTTAGGTCCATACCATTTCTGTCCTTTATCAAGCCCATCTTTACATGAAATGTTCCCTTGGTATCTGTAATTTTCTTGAAGAGATCTCTAGTCTTTCCCATTCTGTTGTTTGCCTCTATTTCTTTGCATTGATCACTGAAGGTGGCTTTCTTATCCCTTCTTGCTATTGTTTGGAACTCTGCATTCAGATGCTTATATCTTTGCTTTTCTCCTTTGCTTTTTGCTTCTCTTCTTTTCACAGCTATTTGTAAGGCCTCCCCAGACAGCCATTTTGCTTTTTTGCATTTCTTTTCCATGGGGATTGTCTTGATCCCTGTCTCATGTACAATGTCACGAACCTCATTCCATAGTTCATCAGGCACTCTATCTATCAGATCTAGGCCCTTAAATCTATTTCTCACTTCCACTGTATAATCATAAGGGATTTGATTTAGGTCATACCTGAATGGTCTAGCGGTTTTCCCTACTTTCTTCAATTTAAGTCTGAATTTGGCAATAAGGAGTTCATGATCTAAGCCACAGTCAGCTCCCAGTCTTGTTTTTGTTGACTATATAGAACTTCTCCATCTTTGGCTGCAAAGGATATAATCAATCTGATTTCGGTGTTGACCATCTGGTGATGTCCATGTGTAGAGTCTTCTCTTGTGTTGTTGGAAGAGGGTGTTTGCTATGACCAGTGCATTTTCTTGACAAAACTCTATTATCTTTGCCCTGCTTCATTCTGCATTCCAAGGCCAAATTTGCCTGTTACTCCAGGTGTTTCCTGACTTCCTACTTTTGCATTCCAGTACCCTATAATGAAAAGGACATCTTTTTGGGGTGTTAGTTCTAAAAGGTCTTGTAGATCTTCATAGAACTCTTCAACTTCAGCTTCTTCAGTGTTACTGGTCGGGGCATAGACTTGGATAACTGTGACATTGAATGGTTTGCCTTGGAGATGAACAGAGATCATTCTATCGTTTTTGAGATTGCATCCAAGTACTGCATTTTGGACTCTTTTGTTGACCATGATGGTACTCCATTTCTTCTGAGGGATTCCTGCCCGCAGTAGTAGATATAATGGTCATCTGAGTTAAATTCACCCATTCCAGTCCATTGTAGTTCGCTGATTCCTAGAATGTCAACGTTCACTCTTGCCATCTCTTGTTTGACCGCTTCCAATTTGCCTTGATTCATGGACCTGACATTCCAGGTTCCTATGCAATATTGCTCTTTACAGCATCAGATCTTGCTCCTATCACCAGTCACATCCACATCTGGGTATTGTTTTTGCTTTGGCTCCATCCCTTCATTCCTTCTGGAGTTATTTCTCCACTGATCTCCAGTAGCATATTGGGCACCTACTGACCTGGGGAGTTCCTCTTTCAGTATCCTATCATTTTGTCTTTTCATACTGTTCATGGGGTTCTCAAGGCAAGAATACTGAAGTGGTTTGCCATTCCCTTCTCCAGTGGACCACATTCTGTCAGACCTCTCCACCATGACCCACCCGTCTTGGGTTGCCCCACGGGCATGGCTTAGTTTCATTGAGTTAGACAAGGCTGTGGTCCTAGTGTGATCATCAGCTAACCATGTTAAGATCCATTTCAGTTCAGATTGAATTACTATGTGAACCACCTCCCATCAATACCATGAGCAGTGGTACCACTTTGGCCTCTTTTTTAAAGTATTTGCTAGTGTGTAAAAACTACATGAAGTTAAAAAGCCAAAACTTCTAGAAATGTTCAATATCTTCTCTAATAATATTGTTTTGTTCTTCATTTAAAGTATCAGTATGCTTTTTATTGAGAATATGTGTAGCATAATTTAAATATTTTTTCAGAACCTAGTCAAATATAAATCATTCCATTGATGCACATAATCCAGGTTTATTAAGTTTTAGAAAAATGCAGTGTTGAATTTTGAACATATTGAATTTTTCTTTTGTAAATTATACAGCTCTGCATTAAAGACTTGTTTCATTTCACTCACTGAATATTTATTGAGTGCCTTTATATCATAGGCAGTCATCTTTACATAGACCACCTTTTACATATTCTGTGCTAGAAACTTCCCGAAGTGAGGTAGTTATCCCCTCCCCTATTTGCCATCCTTGCTATTCTGCTCTTTAAAGATACCTGCTTTCTAGCCTGCTTTCCATGGAAATGAGTCAAGAAATTACTAACATGAATTACAGACACACTGCTGTATCCATTCAGTGGTCATTACACCCATCTGAAACTAGCCTGCAGGACTTGGAGTCCAAGCCTCACTGTCTGAATTGTGTGGCATCCCAGTGCTTCTACTACGAGACCTCCAGCTCCACCCCTCCAAAAGGATGAGCCTGGGTGGCTGGGTTGTCTAGAATCCAGCCAGTGGCCACAAATGGTTATCATCCCCCATGTCCAAAAGATTGGAGGAATGAGACCTGTAGGCATTTGGGTTTTATCAAGATAAGTTTCCAAGAGTTTGAATTTATGGATTTAGTGAAATTCTTACAAGGGTAGAGTGTGCACTTGTGTCTTGGGCTCCCTTGCTCGTCATTCAGGAAATCAGAGGAGTTGCTTGCTTAGTATTCAGTGATTACTTCTGCTAGAAGTGGTATTTATTTCAACATATAAGCATGCTCTAAATTTCCCCATCTTTAAAAAAAAAACAAACCTAACCTTAATCCCACATTTCTCCTGTATCTAACCCTCTATTAGCTAACATCCATCCCATTTTTTGTTGTTGTTGTTTTGTTTTTCTTTGCAAAAAACCTACTTAGAAGTGGTTTCTTCGCCTGCCATCTCACCTCCCATTCTCTCTTCCCTTTCTCTTTCAGGGGTCCATTCTTACAACTCCATTGGAAGTGCTTCTGTCAGCATCACCAGCCACCAATTCCAATGTGCATTTTCTGACGTTGTTTACACACCCTTTCAACACAGCTGTTCCCTCTCTCTGGACACACTGTCCTCTCAGCTCTCATGAGACTCAGTCTCCTGATATCTTCCTCCCTCACAAGTCATTCTTTCTCAGTTTCCCCCTCCGCCTTCTCTTCTTACCTGGGACTCCTCAGGGCTTCTTTCTTTCCTCTCTTTTCTCTCTTCCCCTAAAAGATTTCACTGTCTCACAGTTTTCAATGCCATGAATATATTAAAGCCTTGTTTCACCAGGAAAGACTTCTCTGAGCTCCAGATTCCTATCTGTACCCTAATTTATATCTCCATTTGGAAATCTCAGACATCTCAAAGATGTAGGTATGTCCTGTATTTTGGATTCGCTCACTTTTAAACTGTATTTTATTTACAAAACTACATTGAAAACATACAATAGGTATAACTCCAGGACTGGAACATTCTTTTTTCTCTCTCTTTTGCTCTTTACCAAGAAGAGTTCTTCAATTTCCAATTCAATTCCAAAATAGGTATCTCCAACCTAAACATCTCTCCAGTCTTCCGGCTTATTTCTCCAGCTGCCTAGTTGCTATCTCCACTTAAGTCCTGCAGGCGTCTCTACTTTATTTAAATGGGTGACCCTCCTCACTCTTTAGCTCTCACTTACCAGAGAAGGCTTCCCTGTTCACTCTTATCAAGAAGGTTTCCTTTGTTATTCTGTATCTTTAGATTTTTTTCAAGGCCATGTCACAGTAATGGTATTGTAATTATTCTTGGTTTTCCTGATGCTGGAAAAGATTGAAGGCAGGAGGAGAAGGGGACGACAGAGGACGAGATGGTTGGATGGCATCACTGACTCAATGGTCATGAGTTTGGGTAAACTCCAGGAGTTGGTGATGGACAGGGAAGCCTGGCATGCTGCAGTCCATGGGGTCGCAAAGAGTCGGACCCAACTGAGTGACTGAATTAAACTGATGGTTTTTGCCCCTCCCACTAGACTATAAGCTTCATGAGGCCAGGGACTCTCTTTTTATTCACCATTGTATCTCCAGATCTTTCATAGTGCCTGGCACATACCAAATACTCAACAAACATTGGTTCAGTCAGTCCATCCAACTTTCCATTAATTTCTTTCATTTATTTTCTGTATTCAAATGGATCCAAGTCTCACACAACATGAATTTGCACTATTATGAGTCAGAGAATGGTAACACTTTCTCTACTTGTTTTCATTATTTGAAGGTTCTTAGGATCATATTGAAGTTTTTCGCTACTTGTGAATTTTTTAAAATATTTATTTATTTGGCTCTACCGGGTCTTAGTTGCACCAGGCAAACTCTTAGTTGTGGCGAGTGGGATCTAGTTCCCAGCACAGGCATCAAACCTGGGCCCTCTGCATTGGGAGTATGGAGTCTTAGCCTCTGGACCACCAGGGAAGTCCCAACTACTTGTGAATTTTATGCTTAAAATTAAAGGAAATTATTTTCTTCTTTTGCGATGTAGTCAATGCTTCATAAACAATTAAATTTCTTTATTCCAGGATGGAAGGCTAACATTTTATCCAGGAAGTCAGGTAGTGAAACTTCCTTTTATCGACTTTATGAAAGCAGATGGCACTTCCTTTCTAAACGCCTACACAAACTCTCCAATCTGCTGTCCGTCGCGTGCAGGTACGAACACGCTTGATTTTACTAGAAGCAGCCCCACCCTGAAAATGTGTTCACACTTTAAAAGATTATACTCCAAAATAGGATGGTAAATCATATTTGGCATCTAATAAAAAATTTTGAATATATGTGAGGCGTGTTTTAGGATATGTAATGGGTATTGGGGGTTTCCCTCGTGTCTCAGCGGTAAAGAATCAGCCTTCTAATGCAGAAAACGTGAGTTTGATCCCTGGCTTGGGAAGATTTCCTGGTGAAGGAAAAGGCAGCCCCTCCGGTGTTCTTGCCTGGGAAATCACATGGACAGAGGAGCATGCAACTCCCTGGGGTTGCAAAGAGTCAGGCGTGAGTTAGTGACTAAACAACAACATTGGGTTTTGGGCTTTTTTAAGAGTAGAAGTTTCATCACCTAAAATGGTGTTTAGTTCAAGTATTATTGTTTCGTTTCCTTATGACTGGTGACTAAGAATCTCAACTCTCCAGGCAAATTCGGAAATGTTTATATTTCCTAGAGGAGTTCCATTTAAATTTTTCAGTAAGAGATAAGTAGCTGGGAGGGAACTGTAAAGTATACTAAGGAACTGAACTGAAGGAGTGTTAGTCACTCAGTTACTCTGTGACCACATGGACAGTAGCCCGCCAGCTTCCTCTGTCCTTGGGATTCTCCAGACCAGAGTACTGGAGTAGGTTGCCATTCCCTTTTCCAGGGGATCTTCCCAACCTGGGGATCGAAGCGAGGTCTCCTGTATTGCAGGCAGATTCTTTAGCATCTGAGCTACAAAGTAGTAAAACTTCTCAGGTATACCTGGAATTTTCTGTATTATTGCAGATTAGATATTTTTTCCTTCCGTCTCAATTCACTTCTATCCCAAATCTGTTTACTTTTATTATAGTAATTTAGGAAATAGGCAGTTTTAATAGGAAAATATCAGTGATATTAAGTCATGACTAACTGAAAAACAGAGGAAATTGACATTTTTATAAAGTCTGTTCTCTGATAGAGTTGTCTTTCTCTTCCACTTTATGATGCTTTGCACTGGAACTCATAAATAGCACTCAATGATTTTCTTTTGTCTGCTAAGTTCCTGACATCACATTCTCTGTGATTTGAGCCACATGTTTTTGTGACTACATTTTCAGCACTACCAACTATATAATCACTGATGATTAAAAGAAACCTAAAGTATATTATAAATGATGTTTCCATGATGAAGGACCAGGTGTATTACAAACACTTCTGTTCGTTGTTCTTTATTGAGCAAGTGGAATGAGAGCTGTACTAGGGTGAGGTGAGGACTGGGTTCCGGTCCTCAATGGACCATGTCAGGCCTGCCCCTCAGTTTCCTAATCACAGAATGCTGTATGCGCTGTGCCCCTCGCAGGGTTGTTCCTAGCATCAAGTGAGATAATGGATTTTAAAAGTGCTCAAGGAACTCTAAAGATTTCAGAAATGTTAGGTGATGCTTTTCCTGGAAGAAGTATATTTTGAACAGTTTGAACAAAGAGAAGGGAATAATCGTAATAAAAACTCACATGTATTTATTGCATTCTTACTGTGTGCCTGGCCATATTCTAACTGCCTTGCGTGTCTTAATTTATATAATTATCCACATTGTCACAAAGTGGAAATTGTTGTTATAGACATTTTGCAGATGAAAACTAAAGTACTGAAAGGTTATATAACTTATCAAAGGTCTAGCAGTGTTGGGATGCAATGCCAGGTGATACCCTACTCCACTTATCATAAAGAAAGCATTTTGTTAGACGAGAAAAGGATTCAACCCTACTACATGTGTACACAGAAAAGGGAAAAGGCTTTTTTCCCCCTGCTTTACTGAGATATAATTGACATAAAGCACTGTGTTAGTTTAAGGTATACACCATATTCTAGAGAGAGTAAGAACATTTTCATGAGCTGAATCAGTCAGATTAGGTTTATGTGCATCACGCAACACTTCTAGCAATATACAGCCATAATGATCCCTCCCACAAAACCAGCAACAATGAGGCAACTGCCAAAGCTAAGCTCCAAACACTGGGGTCTTCCTAACGCTTGTGTCCCCAGGACCAAGGTCAATGACTGGGACATAGCTGCAGAGCCAGTGATTTTTAAAAAAGAACAGTTCAGTTCAGTTCAGTTCAGTCGCTCAGTCATGTCCAACTCTTTTCGACCCCATGAATTGCAGCACGCCAGGCCTCCCTGTCCATCACCATCTCCCGGAGTTCACTCAGACTCATGTCCATCGAGTCCGTGATGCCATCCAGGCATCCCCTCCTCGGTTGTCCCCTTCTCCTACTGCCCCCAATCCCTCCCAGCATGAGAGTCTTTTCCAATGAGTCAACTCTTCACATGAGATTGCCAAAGTACTGGAGTTTCAGCTTCAGCATCATTCCTTCCAAAGAAATCCCAGGGCTGATCTCCTTCAGAATGGACTGGTTGGATCTCCTTGTAGTCCAAGGGACTCTCAAGAGTCTTCTCCAACACCACAGTTCAAAAGCATCAGTTCTTCAGCGCTCAGCCTTCTTCACAGCCCAACTCTCACATCCATACATGACCACAGGAAAAACCATAGCCTTGACTAGACGGACCTTAGTTGGCAAAGTAATGTCTCTGCTTTTGAATATGCTATCTAGCTTGGTCATAACTTTTCTTCCAAGGAGTAAGCGTCTTTTAATTTCATGGCTGCAATAAAAAATAAAGTCTGACACTGTTTCCACTGTTTTCCCGTCTATTTCCCATGAAGTGATGGGACTGGATGCCATGATCTTCGTTTTCTGAATGTTGAGTTTTAAGCCAACTTTTTCACTCTCCTCTTTCACTTTCATCAAGAGGCTTTTTAGTTCCTCTTCACTTTCTGCCATAAGGGTGGTGTCATCTGCATATCTGAGGTTATTGATATTTCTCCTGGCAATCTTGATTCCAGCTTGTGTTTCTTCCAGTCCAGCGTTTCTCATGATGTACTCTGCATATAAGTTAAATAAGCAGGGTGACAATATACAGCCTTGACATACACCTTTTCCTATTTGGAACCAGTCTGTTAAAAAAGAACAAACTAAGCCCAAAGTTAGTAGAAGAAAGAAAACAAACAAAGATAAAAGTGGAAATAAATGAGGCAGAGACTAAAAGCACAACAGAAAAGATAATAAAACTAAGTTCTTTTTTTTTAATAAAATGGACAAATCCTTAGCTATACTTTCCAAAAAAAAAGAAAGGACTCAGAAATTAAAGAGGAGACATTACGACTGATACCACAGCAAGGTATTTATAGCTATGACCTTCCCTCTTAGAAATGCTTTTTGCTGCATGCCATTTGTGTTGCTATGCTGTATTTCCATTTTCATTTGTCTCGAAATAGTTTTTTCTCTTTTCTTCTTTGGCCTATTGGTTGTTTAGGAGCATGTTGCTTAATCTCCATATAATTATGAGTTTTCCAGTTTTCTTCTTGTAATTGATTCTAGTTTCATATCATTGTGGTCAGAAAAGATGCTTGATTGATTTTCAAATTTCTTAAATTCTTGAGAATTTAAGTCTTAGTAAATTTAATTACTAAGTCTTGTTGTATGGCCTAACATATGATATTCCTGGAGACTATTTCATTTGCACTTGAAAAGAATGTACTTTCTGTGTGTTTGGATGGAATGTTCTGAAAATGTTAAGTCCATCTGCTCTAACAGGTAGTCTTGTGTTTCCCTTTTGATTTTCTGTCTGAAAGATCTATTTGCTGTTGAAAGTGGGGGTATTGAAGTCCCCTAGTATTTGTGTCTATTTCTCCCTTTACTCCTGTTAATGTTTCAGAAAAGATTTATTGACTAAACAATCATAGCTGTAGAAAATAAGAGAGAAGACAACTAAAAAGTACACTTAAAAAGTACACTTAACTTTTTTGTGGCAAGCCGGTAACAAGACAAGAAACAAGGAAAATCCTTGGGAATTTTGGGGAAATGAGATCTGTACTTCATTTGACCAGCGTGGAAAGTTGACCAATACATACATAGTGATTATTTTTATGATTGAAAGAAACTCAAGTAAGATAGGCTTTATATTTAATTCCATCTATTTGCCTTAAACAACCTGACCTGTAAGCCTTAGAGATTCACCTGTAAAGTGAAAATAGGAACTCATTTCAGTTTTCCCCTGAATAAAACGAGGTAACAATCAAAAATGTTAGGTAAAACCCCTAATGCAGGTTTATCTTATTGCAGAGCCTGAGCTCTAAACTAGTAATCTCTTTTCTCTCTTGGTATAATTGTCTCAGTCATTAAAATAAATTGTTAAGCCTGCTTACACTGATCCCATTGTTTTTTTCCACCAGCAATGTGGAGTGGGCTCTTCACTCACTTAACAGAATCTTGGAATAACTTTAAGGGCTTAGATCCAAATTACATAACATGGATGGATGTCATGGAGAAGCATGGCTACAGAACACAAAAATTTGGAAAACTGGACTACACTTCAGGGCATCACTCCATCAGGTAAAAAATAAAATCAAAGTGATTCTCTGGCGGAGAACGAATATGTATGCATATGACTGATAGCCTTTGCCGTCCACCTTGAACTATCTTTACATTGCTGATCAGCTATACGTCAATCTAAAATAAAAAGTTTTAAAAAATGGTTTTCATAGACAGCCCACTACTGTAATACATACATACAGTCCCTTTTTTACTTCTTTTATTTCTCCACAAAGCTGAAAGTAAATCTCTTAATCCCTGCTGCTGCTACTGCTGCTAAGTCGCTTCAGTCGTGTCCGACTCTGTGCGACCCCAGAGATGGCAGCCCACCAGGCTCCCCCATCCCTGGGATTCTCTTGTGTTACTTTGGCTAAACCTTTAGCTTTCTTTAACCTTCTTAAAATATTGAAATTACATATATGCTAGTAATTTTGTTTTCCTTAAACATTAAAGGTCTATAAAATTGTGTAGTCCATGAGTTATTTTGATTTATATATACAATGGCTGCTTTATTTACTTTAAAATTTGTTTCATAGACTATAATCTTGTTACTTGCTTTTGTCAGTTCTCTCCAACTTTAGTTTTCTACTATAATTTGTTTCTTTCATTTTACTCAGTCCTCAAAATCAGGCAACCAAGCATAGGGGGTAAAAGTAGAAATCTAGAATCAGATTGCCTACTTTTGAATCCTAGTTTCTTGGTTTACTACTAACCAGCAGTATAATCTTAGGGCTATTACTTAAGCTAACTTCTTTAAATTTAGGTAATTTTTTAAATAAAATTTAAATATTAAATAATGTTATTTAAATTTCTTTGTTGTAAATACCAAATGAAATAGTATGTGCTCATTTCATGGAGTTTTACCAGTTTCTCTTTAAAATCCTTCTACTTTTTAGAAAGTAAGGTTAATCCAAAGTCAGGTACAGCCATTCATATTATCCTATTTGAAATTTTTTTTTTGTTTTTGTTGTTTCCTCAGTCAGTCCAGTAACGAAAAAGAATCTAAGATTGAATGCCATGTACTCCATATCACTATCGCTCTCTGTGTGAGATGGTTAAACTTTAATCTAAATGTTATTCCTCAGTGGGATAATCATTCTTGGAGTGCACAGATCCTGTTTCTCCTTTGTACTGCTTTATTCCCACTGCCACCATAGTGCCTGTACATTGTAGGTACACAGTTAAATGTTTTGGTTAATGAATAAATGAATGGAATAAAAAGTTATAGCTTATTATTTGATAAACAATGATATTCTATTTTACCTAGGGTTAAAATCAATAAAAGGAAAAGAGCCACTTAAACATTAATATTTGGGAAATCAAAGATAGTTTTCAGTGTAATAATTGCATATAGCATATTTTCACTTACTGATCCTCTCACCAGAGCTTCAGTTCAGTTCAGTTCAGTCACTCAGTCGTGTCTGACTATTTTCGACCCCATGAATCACAGCACACCACGCCTCCCTGTTCATCACCCAACTCCTGGAGTTCACTCAAACTCATGTCCATCGAGTCGGTGATGCCATCCAGCCATCTCATCCTCGGTTGTCCGCTTCTCCTCCTGCCCCCAATCCCTCCCAGCATCAGAGTCTTTTCCAATGAGTCAACTCTTCGCATGAGGTGGCCAAAGTATTGGAGTTTCAGCTTTAGCATCAGTCCTTCCAAAGAACACCCAGGACTGATCTCCTTTAGGATGGACTGATTGGATCTCCTTGCAGTCCAAGGGACTCTCAAGAGTCTTCTCCAATACCACAGTTCAAAAGCATCAATTTTTTGGTGCTCAGCTTTCTTCACAGTCCAACTCTCACATCCATACATGACCACTGGAAAAACCATAGCCTTGACTAGATGGACCTTTGTTGGCAAAGTAATGTCTCTGCTTTCTAATATGCTATCTAGGTTCAGTTGAGTTCAGTTCAGTTGCTCAGTCGTATCCGACTCTGCGACCCTTAGGAAACTTAAATAAACTGTCAAAAGTGTTTGTATTCCTGCTGTATGTGCCCACATAGGGCACTTGACTGACACATAGGTCAAGGTTGCTGTGAATGGCATGTCTGCATGAGTTACAGCACAGTATCTTTCAGATTTTTCAGTGCAAGTTTAAAGACGAATTTCAGGGGGGGAAAGGTCTTTTATGTTGATGTTTGGTAGAAAGCAACACAGTACTGTGAAGCAATTATGCTTCAGTTAAAAATAAATTTTAAAAAAAAGGTCTCTCACTATCCAACATCATAAATAGGTGCATTCAGTGTTTTTTGATAGACTGACTCTCAAAACTAGTTTTTATAACATTGTGCTACCTTTACCACTAAGGGTTAAGATCCACTTAACAGTAGTATTTCAGTTTTTTTAGAATCAACAAAATCAAAGAAAATGTTAATTTGGAAATGTATAGAATTAGAAGGTCTTGAGTAATTGATTTTTATAGATATTTTAAAAACTAGCTTTCTAAGATCAGCACATTAAAGAAGGTAAACATTAAGTAACATTCCTTAAAATACTAAGACTAAGATGATCCTTATTAAAGTTACAAGGGTAAAATCATGTATGGAACACCCATTCAGAAAATACCTATTAACCCACCTACAGAGTCCCAGATGCCATTTTTGAGTGATGGGAATACTGTAGTGATCAAAACACAAAAATCTGTAGCCTTATGGAACTTATATGTATTCTAGTGGCAAATTTAAGCAAATCAGGAGCAAATATAAGCAAACTGCTGTCTTATCTCTCCTAGCTAAAAGTTTAAAACCTAAAATCAGATGCCCTGGCACTTCGTCTTACTCCTGCTGTTCTCATCTTACTGCCTAAATGTCCTCAATTCATGTGTCTTCATGTGTTTCTGAAACCTGTCACAACAGGCCATACTTAATCCCATGAGACAAATGAAGAACTAGAAGCCTACTTCCCAAATGAGAGAATTGCTATGGCAAACTTTTTAGCTTGAGTTTCTTGACAAGCGGCAAAGGGCGGCAAACCATGGGCTGCTCTCGCATCTTCTTGTTCCCTTGGCCTCCAGACCAGAAGCACAGGCTTTCTAACTAGAACCTCCTAAGCAGCCAAGAGGAAAGCAGCAGACCTCAAACAGCAACCATAGGGTCCCTTTCAATTCTGCAGCCCAGTGAATAAGTCTGTGTTTATCTCATCCTTCTCTACTTTTAACTGTATAATCTAAGATCCTACCTGGGGCTTCCCAGGTGGCTCAGTGGTAAAAATCTGCCTGCCAGTGTAGGAGACCTGGATTTGCTCCCAGGTCAGGAAGATCTCCTGTAGAAGGAAATGGCAACCCATCCCATATTCTTGCCTGAAAAATCCCATGGACAGAGGAGCCTGGTAGGCTATAGTCCATGGGGTCGCAGAGTTGGACACAACTTAGGAACTAAACAATAACAACAGGATCCTACATGCCTTAGATCAGATTTATCCATACTAAAGAGGAGTGTATTTTATTCTTTTCCTTATAATGGAAAAGATATCCATTCCTCTGGTCATTTTAGAAGCTTTTTTAGAACCCCACAGCTACATACCTTGTTGTTTTTAATGAAATTCAGTATCTAAAACAGCTTGCATTATTCTGAGTACGTTCCCAGGATGACTGCTGATAGTGAAAAAGCATAATAATGACTGCTATTATTTTATTTTATTGCTCCAGAACCCTCGCTTCTTATAACTAGCAAATTCTGGCTGAAGCAGCTACTGGGGCTATCTTCAGAATGCTGTCTACCATAACTCCTATGTCAGTTTCTTGGAATACCACTGATAGTTCTAAGTCCACAATTTCATTACGATTCTTGGATTTTTTTCCATTTATTACTCAAGTTTAAGGTACTGTGTGTAGCTGCCCTCAGTGAAGTGTATCTCCCCATTTTGCCAGTGCTGACCATTCGTGAAATTTATTCCAATCTACTTTTCGAAGAACCTGAAGATATCTAATAAGGTGGAGATTTCACTTTTTAATTTAACATTAGCATTAGCCAGATATGACCTGGCTAAAGTGACTTATGGTTTAAAACATGAGATTTTTTTTTAAGTCTAAAAAATTACAGTATAGGACAAAATATGGTGAGTTCTGTTTAAAGGAAGAAGCAAACACATCCAGATTTTTTTTCAAGGGATGGGAGAAAAAGCTGTAAAGTGCTCCATTTTGTCTATGCTAAGGTGCACAATTTTTTTCCCCCACAATTTAACATCTCTGAACTTGCAATGCATCTTACAACTGATGACTACACAATTCTGTTATAGTCTTCTTGGTAGTGTTTTCTCTTCATAGTATATATTTTTCAAAAGAGTACATTTCATATGAATAGCCTTTTAGATTTTATAAACTTGCAGAAGTAGAACTTCAATAGGCTTAGGTGGAGGACAGGAAGAAGACTTCTGAACAAATGCAACCAAATAGGAAACTGAAAACCTTTTGGAAGACACTGGATAAACCCGAATTTCTGTTTATGGTTTCCTAAGGGAACCATGAAAGGTAAAACTTTAATATGTGAGAAGGACTTGAGCAACAAGCTGAGGCACTGTCAGAAAACAGCCTGCCTGTTTCATCAGAGAAGCTGAATATGAGAATCTCCATAAGATTTTTATTCAGTAAAAAAATAATAATGATAACCTTGGAGTAGTTCTCTTCTATTCTTTTCATCCTTTAACATATTTCTTGCCCTCTGATCAAGTCCCATGGTGATTTTAGATCAGTTTTTTGGAGTTCATGTAATTACTTGATTGATCCAACTTGTCTCCTTTGACAGTTTCACTTGTTTTCTAAGTAGTCTTTCCATCCTGCCAGTTGGCTCTTTCACTGACTACATCCTATTGCAGTTAGCCATGAAGAATCTGGGTCTTTTTCTAGTATGATGCCAGAATGCAGAATTTCAAAAGTAAGGTATTAAAATAGAAAAAGCAAGATACTTACTCTATAAGGAATATATTAAAATTTTAACTCATCCTACAGTTTCTAAAGAAGAAATTAAAATGTCTGGAAGTATGTAGGTAAATCAGCACTCTTAATATTAAAAATAAAGTAACAACCACAGTATCTACTGTATTCTTTTGACTCAAGCAAGACAAGAATGTGTTTTTAAAAAATTACTTGCAAAAATATTGCTCAAGCAGATGAGGAATTAAAAGTTGGTATCTGTCAACACAGGAAGAACAAAACTCATTAATGGCAGACAAAAGAACTAAAAAAACCCTGAAATCTAATTTAGGCTAAGGGCAAATATTATAAACCAGAATAATAGCTTGTTTTCATCATGACAATCCTTAGTTATTAAGTAGTTAGGAAGCAAAACACAGTGCTAACCCAAATTATTAGCTGTATCAGGGAGTTTCTGTGTTTTTTAAAGAAGCTAAGCTGCAGAAAATTCAGCTTTCTAAAATGACTGGCCCCACATGACCCCCAGAGAACTAACTTTATAATCAGTGGCAAAGGATATTTATTTATTTATGTCATATGCTTTTATAAAACATTTTGAAGAAATGTGTTTATTTTCAAATATTATTTATTATTTTCATTATTTCATTCAGTTCAGTTCAGTCGCTCAGTCGTGTCCAACTCTTTGAGACCCCATGAATCGCAGCACGCCAGGCCTCCCTGTCCATCACCATCTCCCGGAGTTCACTCAGACTCACGTCCATGGAGTCCGTGATGCCATCCAGCCATGTCATCCTCTGTCGCACCCTTCTCCTCCTGCCCCCGGTCCCTCCCTCAGGGTCTTTTCCAGTGAGTCAGCTGTTCGCATGAGGTGGTCAAAGTACTGGAGTTTCAGCTTTAGCATCATTCCCTCCAATGAAATTCCAGGGCTGATCTCCTTCAGAATCGACTGGTTGGATCTCCTTGCAGTCCAAGGGACTCTCAAGAGTCTTCTCCAACACCACAGTTCAAAAGCATCAATTTTTTGGCGCTCAGCTTTCTTCACAGTCCAACTCTCACATCCATACATGACCACTGGAAAAACCATAGCCTTGACTAAACAGGCCTTTGTTGGCAAAGTAATGTCTCTGCTTTTGAATATACTATCTAGGTTGGTCATAACTTTCCTTCCAAGGAGTAAGCGTCTTTTAATTTCATGGCTGCAATCACCATCTGCAGTGATTTTGGAGCCCCAAAAATAAAGTCTGACACTATGTCCATGGTTTCCCCATCTATTTCCCATAAAATGATGGGACCAGATGCCATGATCTTCGTTTTCTGAATGTTGAGCTTTAAGCCAACTTTTTCACTCTCCTCTTTCACTTTCATCAAGAGGCATTTTAGTTCCTCTTCACTTTCTGCCATAAGGGTGGTATCATCTGCATATCTGAGGTTATTGATATTTCTCCCGGCAATCTTGATTCCAGCTTGTGCTTCATTCAGCCCAGCATTTCTCATGATATACTCTGCATATAAGTTAAATGAGCAGGGTGACAATATACAGCCTTGACGTACTCCTTTTCCTATTTGGAACCAGTCTGTTGTTCCATGTCTAGTTCTAACTGTTGCTTCCTGACCTGCATAGAGGTTGTCTGGTATTCCCATCTCTTTCAGAATTTTCCACAGTTTATTGTGATCCACACAGCCAAAGGCTTTGGTGTAGTCAATAAAGCAGATATAGATGTTTTTCTGGAACTCTCTTTTTCGATGATCCAGCGTATGTTGACAATTTTATCTCTGGTTCCTCTGCCTTTTCTAAAACCAGCATGAAAATCTGGAAGTTCACGGTTCACGTACTGCTGAAGCCTGGCTTGGAGAATTTTGTGCATTACTTTACTAGCGTGTGAGATGAGTACAATTGTGCAGTAGTTTGAGCATTCTTTGGCATTGCCTTTCTTTGGGATTAGGATGAAAACTGACCTCTTCCAGTCCTGTGGCCACTGCTGAGTTTTCCAAATTTGCTGGCATATTGAGTGCAACACTTTCACAGCATCATCTTTTAGGATTTGAAATAGCTCAGCTAGAATTCCATCACCTCCACTAGCTTTGTTCGTAGTGATGCTTTCTAAGGCCCATTTGACTTCAGATTCGAGGATGTCTGGCTCTAGGTGAGTGATCACACCATTGTGATTGTCTGGGTTGTGAAGCTCTGTTTTGTATAGTTCTTCTGTGTATTCTTGCCACCTCTTCTTAATATCTTCTGCTTCTGTTAGGTCCATACCATTTCTGTCCTTTATCGAGCCCATCTTTGCATGCTATGTTCCCTTGGTATCTCTAATTTTCTTGAAGGGATCTCTAGTCTTTCCCATTCTGTTGTTTTCCTCTATTTCTTTGCATTGATCGCTGAGGAACACTTTCTTATCTCTCCTTGCTATTCTTTGGAACTCTGCATTCAGATGCTTATTTCTTTCCTTTTTTCTCTTCTTTTCACAGCTATTTGTAAGGCCTCCCCAGACAGCCATTGTGCTTTTATGCATTTCTTTTCCATGGACTGATCCCTGTACCTTTTCCAGGTACTGACTCCTGTCTCCTGTACGATGTCACAAACTTCCATCCATAGTTCATCAGGCACTCTGTCCATCAGATCTAGTCCCTAAAATCTATTTCTCACTTCCACTGTTTAATCATAAGGGATTTGATTTAGGTCATTCCTGAATGGTCTAGTGGTTTTCCCTACTTTCTTCAATTTAAGTCTGAATTTGGCAATAAGGAGTTCATGATCTGAGCCACAGTCAAGTCTCCTGGTCTTGTTTTTGCTGACTGTATAGAGCTTATTTCATTAAAAGTACCCAAATCTTAAGTGCCAAATACTTAATACATGTTTTAAAAAGTATTGAGTAGGGAATTCATTAAATAAACTGAGGTAGATATATACACAGTAAAACATTAGAAAACAATTAAAAACTGGTAGAGAATACCTAATGGCATTTGACATTCCAAAAATATATAATTTAATTTAAAAATTACATATAATTAATTAAATTATATAATTTAATTTAAAAATTACATATAA
Source organism: Oryx dammah (assembly GCF_014754425.2). Lineage (NCBI taxonomy): Eukaryota > Metazoa > Chordata > Mammalia > Artiodactyla > Bovidae > Oryx > Oryx dammah. The sequence continues at coordinate 15,579,850 of NW_024070189.1, read as the reverse complement.
TTCCAAAAGTATTCCAAAAACATATAATTTAATTAAAAAATTATGAAACAGTATGTTGCATGTCCTTTTTTGAAATATATATTGTACATACACATGCTAGATAAAACTGGGAAGGTACTTGCCAAAATACTACAGTGGTTGTCCCTCTGTAGTAGAATTAGTGATTTTTATTTGCTTTTTGTTAATCAGGTTTTTTTCTAAATTTCCTAATGAACTTTAAAAAAAATTATTGCAGAAAGAGATCTGAGAGAAAGAAGATTATGGGAATTTAATAAATTCTCTCAAATCTGACTGAGAAATATCCTACCATGACCTTATAGAGAGATCTGGCTTGGAAAGTTGGAAGAATTAGAGGATGCATTTAGACTTTTAGAACTGGCCTGAAAATAAACCAAAACATGACTGTTTCAAGGACAATTTTTTGTAATCAAAGCTTGGAGATATTTGAATTTTGAGAGAATCACAACAGATATTAATTATCTTTGTAAAATTCACAAAGTAATAAAGAGTTGTAGTTAATAAAGGCCAAAGTGAGAAAGCTGAATATTGAGAAAATGAATATTTACCATATGAAATATCCATGTTTGAATTACTAAAAATTAAAATTTCTTTATTTGCAAAAAAAAAAAAAAAAGTTCAAGCAGCAATTCCTGTAATGTGTTTCAGTCTGAGATCACTTGTAGCTTTTTTCTATAAGAATTCTCAGAATTCTCATTGTTATATGAAGTACTTTTTTTTTTTGCATATAAAAGCTCCAATTAGAATCTAGTCTTTTCAAGCTCTGAAAGTATGCCTTTGAGAGGACAGTATGTCCAGTCCTTCCCCTGACATCTCTTACAGACTCTTAAAAGTACCTTTTGCACTAGAGAAAATGTCAATCCTATTTTGTAATAGTTTTGTAAAGTTATTTGTAGGTATCAAGCCTCATAAGAAGTGGAGGATTACAACAGAAAGCTGTCTCAGAATATCTACACAAAGTTGCTGGATCCTCCAAAGTTTAGTGCCTATTTCTATATTGAGCTTGACTGTTGTTTCTATAAATTGACTTTTTAAGCAGTTTTGGATATATATATATAGGTAGATGCAAAGATAAAAATACCGATCCACTTTAAAGTATAAAACTATGAACTTTTGAAACTTCCCTGGTGATCCTATGTCTTTGTCACTCTCTCAAGATTCAGAATCCCATGACCTGAGTGTCAAATGGGCAACCTAAATCACTAGCCTACTCCCCAGGTGCCTGGAGTCATAGCCAGAGGGCTTATCACTCACATTCAGCTTCTGTAATGGACAATGGCATTTCCCCTTTCATTAGAACCCACATAATAGGAAATTCTGCCCCTACAAGGGCAGGTGGTTTGGAAAACACATCACAGCAACAACTTGGCTGTCTTAGTATAATATCCAGTAACTCACTGAGCTAATCTGCCAAGTTTTAGTTACCTAAGAGATTTTAAATAATTCCCACACTGATGTCATTCATACCCCCATTACCATGAAAGTTACCCAGTTTAAATGAATTTTTTTGATCAGAGTGACCTAGAGAATAATGATAATAATGATTAAGCTCTTCCTAACTTCTAGGCACTGCGTTAGGTTTAAGATAAAATATTTCCAAAAAGTCACTGTGTATCTTCATAGGCTTGGTAAATCATATATTCAGAAACATAGATTGAAAATTTGCAAACAGATTAATTATGCAGTGAAAAGGAATTTGGGTTATCAGCCTAAGAACAGGACTGTAGTTACACTGATCTCAAGAGATGGAATGAAGGAATGTGTTAGTCACTCAGTCATGTCTGACTCTGTGAACCCATGGACTGTAGCCCACCAGAATTCTGTGGAATTCTCCAGGAAAGAATACTGGAGTGGGTTGCCATTTCCTTCTCCAGGGAATCTTCCTGACCCATGGATTGAACCCAGGCATTCTGCATTGCAGGCGGACTCTTTACTGTCTGAGCTACCAGGGAAGCTTCAAAAGATGGAACTGATTCTAATATAGCTTTAAGGAGCTCAGTAAGCAGGAGTCAGGAGAACTTTATCCTGGTTCTCTGTCATTAACTTATGACTTGTTTGTCTCCTCAGCTCTGGGTCTTTTCTCAGCTACATCACTTGCAGGTAGAACTCTGACCTGCACGATGCTTTTTGACTCAAGCTCCATCTCCTTTTAGTGACTTTCTCAACCTCATAGCTGCATTCTAGAGAATCACCAGTTACCTGTTTTTCTTTCCAAATTCAAATTCTATAAATAAGGATGATGGGCTCAACACATGTTTCATCCCAGATTCCATCATAATCATTGACCAGGTTAAGGACCCAAGGGTCTGGTCCTCAGGTCAGGTGCCCACCCCTGGCCAGCTGACAAGATAGGAGAACCCTTGAATCCTACACAGCATAGTCATCTGGGTCACCTCTTCAGCAAAGGTTGTGGACATGGTAATGTGTTCAATGCAGAGACTACTTAGTTAATTATTAATGAAAGATTTACTGGGGGATAATCCACCCGCTTTATCTTTCATATATGATGACATTTTATCCAGGTTGTATTTTCTGTATAATACTGAAAGGCAATGGCTTACAAAAAATTTTAAATGTTAGTCACTTAAGTTGAGATGTTAAATTACTCTAAAAGTGTAATGAAAATCTTCTTATCTGATGTAAGTAGTCAATGTGATCTAAACCATTAGAGGTGTAATCAAAACCAAACTATTTTATCCCAGTTGCTTTTTCCACAAGGTAGCAAATCGTCTTTTAATTTTTTGAAGTATAATAGTAGAAGGAGTTTATCCTTGAGTAGATATGAGGTGGTAGTATTATTTTGATTGCTAAGGGAGTTACCTCAAGTTCCAGCCTAGCACAATGCCTTTCACATGGTAGACATTCAGTAACTATTTCTTGAATTAAATCAAAAAACCTGCCTTTATTTAAAACCAAACTGCAGCAAATATTCTGTTAAGGGCTACAGTCACTGTCACCTAGGAATTCAAAGTTCTAAAAATTGATGCTTCCACAGGGATGAATTCACTAACAGACTAGAAAATGGTTACAAAGAAGTTCACAACCTCAAATTCATGAAACCCCTGAGTACCCACCCCCACATCAAGAGAAACAAACCTTTTGTTTGAAGTTTATTTACTATCATACAATTGTATAATAATGTATAACTGCATAAATGTATTTACAATAAATATATAACACAGAATTAACAACTATTATTACTCATTCAACTAAAACAGCTGTTTTGTGAGTAATCATGAGTATATGCAAAGATAGATGACAGCCTTGTGAGTCCCTTTTAGAAAAAGTGGTGTGTTTCTCAACTTTGAGAGAAGAACAGTTAATGGGAATGAATATGAATTCCATTTTCTCTCACTGAATTTATTAGGTTGATAGTGAAATTTGCAAGGACATGATTCAGAATTGTAATTTTTCCATGCAAGAGACTTATCTGAGACATATTAGCTGTTAATGTCCTGTTAAGAACAATGATTCTTTCTTTGTATGAGAGAAAGCGATCCATTTCCATATAATTCTTAAAGTCTGAGACACTTTAATTATTTAGTAATCTTAGGAAGCTGAAGGTTTATGCCTAGGCTCCTAATTCATTTTGAAAGAAAACTGTTATGTTCTCATCAATTTTAATGTGTGATATTTTTTCAAAGGTTATTGTTGCTATGTAAATTCACCCAGTGCTACCTGTGGGCTGACTGTATCCAATACTGCAGTGGCGGAATTTGGCACATTTGCACAGAAAACCCACACAGCAATGGCATAGATACAGAGTTATGCAATAATTAATTGCTAATATGTTAGTTTTATTTTCCATCCATATTAGGAGATTTTGCTGTTAAAAAGAATTAATAAAATTGCTGATCATTGGACAGTGCATTTAGCCATCACCTTGTTTTTTGGAATAGATCCAGTTCTTATTCATGGGCTACTATGGAAACTATTTTAATTATCTCATCTAAAAATTGAGGCTCTTAAGCATAAAAATTTGTACACTGTTATGTGGAGCAGTGCATCTCAAAATGTGACAAACATGCAGATCCGCTGGGCATCTCATTAAATGCCCCTCCCAGTTCAGTGGGTCTGGGATGGGGCTCAAAATTCTGCTTATTTAACAAGGTGATGCTGATGATGCTTGAAGTAGCAAAGATGTTAGGAACTGGACCTCAGAGAGAAGTAAGCCAGGTATAGTCAATTGTGAATGCCTTTATCAGAAACACATCAGGGTGACTTTTGTATCCCTTTGAGAAGCTTCACTTGCATTTCCTCAAAGAGGTAAAATAAACTTTGGGCCACTTAGGAGGGGCGCTTGGTATATATATGCAAAATGACACATTGAAGCCTAAGTTTATAGAGAATAGTTTCCTTTGAGATAGGTGTACTCCACATCCAAGCTCCCGCATGAAGCTTCCTTACAGTGGTCTCTACTACTGTACACCCAGGAGAGTGAAAAACAGCAAAAAAAAAAAAAAAGTCTTACTATCATTATGATAATAGTTTTGACCTCGTGGACCTCCTGAAAGCTTCTGGGGGACCTCCCAGAGATGGCTGGGCCACACTCTAAGAAATGCTGGCATGTAGGAAACTGTGCATTGTATGTTTCTGCCTATTCTCAATTTCAGTTCAGTTCAGTCGCTCAGTTGTGTCTGACTCTTTGCGACCCCGTGAACCGCAGCATGCCAGGCCTCCCTGTCCATCACCAACTCCCAGAGTCCACCCAGACCCATGTCCATTGAGTCGGTGATGCCATCCAACCATCTCATCCTCTGTCGTCCCCTTCTCCTCCTGCCCTCAATCTTTCCCAGCATCAGGGTCTTTTCAAATGAGTCAGCTCATCAGGTGGCCAAAGTAAGACTGTAAATGTATAAAGAGAAGAGTCAGTGGATCAGTCTCTAAACCAGAGATCCCCAAGCTCCTCCAGTACCTCCTGTCAGATCAGCGGCAGCATGAGATTAGAAATAACGTGCAAAATGTAATGTGCTTGAATCATCCTGAAACCATTCCCCCGCCCCCACCCCGGTCTATATAAAAACTGTCTTCTGTGAAATCAGTCCCTGGTGCCAAAAAAAGCTTAGGGACCACTGATCTAAACCACAGGTAGTTTTCATTCCTCACCATAAACACAAGCCTTTTATTATTATTATTATTATTATTGTCCTGATTGAAAGCACACTCTTAATATTCCAGACAAAGTACACAGAAATGGAATGAAAAGAAATTTGTCCCAAATACCCGCAGTGACCAACTAATTAGAAAGTTTTCTATTTCAAGGAGGTTATAGCAAGTCACGGAGAGTAGGAGGTCAGGGGAGGCAACGCTGAACAGTAAGACAAAGCAGGTCTAAGCACATGGTCAAAAGATAATGTTTCCTGGTGCAACAGTTTGACCCGGTTAAAGAGGGATGAAAACATTGGTTGTTTAGTAGAGAAAATTATAACTTTAAGAGTTATCTTTCTGTCACAGTGAAAAAGTGAAAGTCGCATCTGACTCTTTGCAACCCCATGGACTCTACAGTCCATAGAATTCTCCAGGCCAGAATACTAGAGTGGGTCACCTTTCCCTTCTCCAGGGGATCTTCCCAGCCCAGGGATTGAATCCAAGTCTCCCACATTGCAGGCAGATTCTTCACCAGCTGAGCCACCAGGGAAGCCCAAGAATACTGGAATGGGTAGCCTATCCCTTCTCCAGTGGATCTTCCTGACCCAGGAATCAAACCGGGGTCTCCTGCATTGCAGGCAGAGTCTTTACCTACTGAGCTCTCAGGTACTGATGGCAATTCTGTCACAGTAATTGCCGTCAATGATGCGGTTGTATATTCACATTGTCTTTCCCTATTTTCCTCATTAGTATTACTTGCTAAGGGAACTTTGGGCTGGGAAAAGGGACTCTGAACTGAGAGGTGCAGCTCCTGGAGCACCTACTGCTTACACTACATCCAAGTAACAGGGGCCCAGGCTGGCCCAGGGAGCAGTGAGAGCAGAAGAATGAATCAACACTGATTATCACTGTTAGTATGTACTGGGCTTCCCTGGTGCTCAGCGGTGAAGAATCCGCCTGCAGGAGGCAACGGGTTCGATCCCTGGGCCAAGAAGATTCCCCTGGAGAAGGAAATGGCAACCCACTCCAGTATTCTTGCCTGGGAAATCCCATGGACAGAGGAGCCTGGTGGGCTACAGTTTATAGCGTCGCAAAGAGCTGGATGCAACTGCAGTGACTTATCATGCACACATGCATTAATATGTATTGAATATATAAAAAGTGCTAAATGTTTTTTAAGTTATAAAAAAGGTTGTTACTTTATACTTAGGCACAATGCTTGAACATGGGTCAACTAATCAATCAAAGTATTACCCTCTTGATCAGCTAGGTTACTCAGGAGTCTTGGGATAGCCAGAAAGAGGCAAAAGGGAAAATTGGGAGAGAGGAACCTTTACCTTCAACCACAATCCTGTCTCTGCCGCCCTAGTAATGATGAAAGCATTTGTTATATTCCACTTCCAGCAGTTACAGGAATCATGCCAAAAGCCCACACATTCAGAAACAGACAAAAGAAGATGCCACTAAGATAGGAGGGTAAATCACATGTTATTTAGAAAAAATGGCAAAAATGGAGCTAAGTTTGAAATTAGTTGTAATAGTAAGACTGGGCCAAAATTAAGTTGATATAAGCCTTTTTATCCTTAAGGGGACCAACTTGGGCCAAAAAGAACCTCAGAAACAAAGAACTATTAAAAGAAAAAAAAAAGGAAAGGGGTATAACTTTGCCAGAAAGATTAAGTGAAATCACACTTACTCATTGCTGTGGCAAAAGATGGTAATCTAAATTCAATACAGCCATCTTTCAAGCACGATGTTTCCTTGAGACGTTCTAAGCTCACTCATGACTGCATTGTAAGGTCGACTGAGGAGGCTGGTTAGCCCAACCAGAGCAACAGTCTACACCTGTGTCAATCCAGAGCCTAGTAAAGGCTCTGAGCACCATTCAGGGCTCTGCCCCCAACTCCAGAGTGTAGCTAAAATGTAGCTCAATTCCACAAGTTGAGGGCTCAGTATACAAGACAGCCCTGCTACCCCACTTCAGACGCAAATCACATGTCCAGGCTTGCCACCCATGCTTGTGACGTGACCAACTGTAAAATCAGAGGGTCCCATGACCTCTCCCTTGGGTTAATTTGCTACAGTGGCTCACAGAACTCAGAGAAATATTTTACTTACTAGATTAGCAGTTTATTATGAACCAGTGAAGTTGTTCAGTCGTGTCTGACTCTGCAGTTTCATGGACTGTAGCCTACCAGCCTCCTCCATCCATGGAATTTTCCAGGCAAGAGTACTGGAGTGGGTTGCCATTTCGTTCTCCAGGGGAATCTTTCCAACCCAGGGATCGAGCCCAGGTCTCCCGAGTTGCAGGCAGATGCTTTAGCGTCTGAGCCACCAGGAAAGCCCAGTTTATTATAAAAGGATATAATTCAGAAACAGCCAAATGTAAAAGATGCCTGGGGAAAGGACACGATGCTTTCATGCCTTCTAAGCCCACCCCTCCCTCAACCCTCTCATTTTTTGGATTTTATAGGGAGGTGTGTGTGTGTGCTAAGTCACTTCGGTCATGTCCAACTCTTTGCAATGCTATGGACTGTGGCCTGCCAGGCTTCTCTGTCCATGGGATTCTCTAACCAAAATGGGGTTTGCCATACCCTCCTCCAGGGGATCTTCCCAGCCCAGGGACTAAACCAGTGTCTCTTACATCTCCTGCATTAACAAACACGTTCTTTACCCCAGTGCCACCTGGGAAGCCCTTATAGGGAGACATGATTGATTAGATCACTGGCCACTGGCGATTGAAATCAATTGCGATTCCCTCTCCAATCTCCTCCCTCCTTGGAGGTCAGAGGCAGGCAATAGGACTAAAAATGTCAACCCTCTAATCTCTTTGTTGTTTAGGGCTACCAGGCCCCAACCCAGGTGAGGTGCAAAAGTAACCCCATTAACATAACAGAAGACACTTTGATTGCTTTCATCTCTTAGAAAATTCTGAGGATTTTAGGAAATTGTATCAGAATCCATGATGGAAATAAAATATATACTTTTCATTATAAATCACAATATCACACTGGACAACTAATTAGGTTGCATTAGAAGGTTTCCTGTAATTTCTTTGTTCCCTGTAATCATTTCTCAGCCATTTGTTCCCATATAATACTCCTTGGTTGAAAAGAAAGCACTTTGGTTCCTAAACATCTTGTATGAATCTCAGTGAGCTATTTCTGCTTACCACAAAATCGCAGAGCTCTACCACAAGTATTGCTGGTGTGATAAACCCCTAGCATCCCACTCTTCTGCAATAATAATGATCACACAGGGTTTTCTCATTCAGCAATGATATAAACAAAAGATTGAGAAACTGACATTGTTTGGTAGTGTGATAACTTTTACCATACTTACTGTTTTAGGGATTTCCATTTGCAATACAGAATTAACAAAAATCTCTTAGATGTAATTCTGCTGAGATTCTGGTTTTCATTACTTTTATCAAACTATATTGAATATCTGCTTCCCTGTTGGCTCAGTAATAAAGAATCCACCTGCCAGGGCAGGAGACATGAGTTCAGTCCCTGGATAGGGAAGATCCCCTGGAGAAGGAAATGGCAATCCACTAGCGTATTCTTGCCTGGAGAATTTCATAGACAGAGGAGCCTGGCGGGCTACAGTCCACGGGGTCACAAAGAGTTGGACATGACTGAGTGACTCAGCATGATACTGAGTATCTACTGTGAAAACTTATGTTTTTATTACGATTGCTTAAACTTATTTATCTATCTTCAAGAGGCAGATAAAAGTTCTATTCAGCTCACCTATGAACCATTAGCTACTTTGTGTGATTTGAAATTTCCATTATGTGGAGTATTATGTTTTAATATTAAAATCTTTATTTCTATGTTGGTGTTTGAATTTTTTAAGCTCTTTTCTTAATTGATAAGGTATTTCAGAGGTGTTTGCCTGAACAAAAACTTATAAAAAACAGGCTTCTTAGAAATTGCTTCCTGAACAGTTATGCCATTCAATATCACAGTAATCCAGGTCTATGCCCAAACAACTAACACTGAAGAAGCTGAAGTTGAACGGTTCTATGATGACCTATAAGACCTTCTAGAAATAACACCCAAATAAGATGTCCTTTTCATCATAGGGGACTAGAATGCAAAAGTAGGAAGTCAAGAGATACTTAGAGTAACAGGCGAATCTGACCTTGGAGAACAGAATGAAGCAGGGCAAAGGCCAAAAGAATTTTGCCAAGAGAACAACTGGTCATTGCAAACACCCTCTTCCAACATAAGAAAAGACTCTACACATGGACATCCCCAGATAATCAATACTAAAATCAGACTGATTATATTTTTTGCAGCCAAAGATGGAGACTCTCTATACAATCAGCAAAAACAAGACTGGGAGCTGACTGTGGCTCAGATCATGAACTCCTTATTGCCAAATTCAGACTTAAATTGAAGAAAGTAGGGAAAACCATTAGACTCTTCAGAAATGACCTAAATCAAATCCCTTATGATTATACAATGGAAGTGAGAAATAGATTCAAGGGAGTAGATCTGATAGACAGAGGGCCTGATGAACTATGGATGGAGGTTCGTGACATTGTATAGGAGGCAGTGATCAAGACCATCCCCAAGAAAAAGAAATGCAAAAAAGCAGAATGGTTGTCTGAGGAGGCCTTACAAATAGCTGAGGAAAGAAGAGAAGCTAAAGGCAAAGGAGAAAAGGAAAGATATAAGCATGTGAATGCAGAGTTCCAAAGAATATCAAGGAGAAATAAGAAAGTGTTCCTCAGTGATCAGTGCAAAGAAATAGAGGAAAACAATAGAATGGGAAAGACTGGAGATCTCTTCAAGAAAATCAGAGATACCAAGGGAACATTTCATGCAAAGATGGACTTGATAAAGGACAGAAATGGTATGGACCTAACAGAAGCAGAAGAGGGGGCAAGAATACACAGAAGAACTATACAAAAAAGATCTTACCAGATAACCACGATGGTGTGATCACTCATCTAGAGCCAGACATCCTGGAATGTGAAGTCAAGTGGGCCTTAGAAAGCATCACTACGAACAAAACTAGTGGAGGTGATGGAATTCCAGTTGAGCTGTTTCAAATCCTGAAAGATGATGATACTGTGAAGAGCTGCACTCCATATGCCAGCAAATTGGGAAAACTCAGCAGTGGCCACAGGACTGGAAAAGGTCAGTTTTCATTCCAATCCCAAAGAAAGGCAATGCCAAAGAATGCTCAAACTACTGCACAATTGCACTCATCCCACATGTTAGCAAAGTAATGCTCAAAATTCTCCAAACCAGGCTTCAGCAGTACGTGAACCGCAAACATACAGATATTCAAGCTGGATTTAGAAAAGGCAGAGGAACCAGAGATTAAATTGCCTACATCTGCTGGATCATCAAAACAGCAAGAGAATTCCAGAGAAATATCTACATCTGCTTTATTGACTACAACAAAGCCTTTGCGTGGATCACAATAAACTGTGGAAAATTCTGAAAGAGATGGGAATACCAGACCACCTGACCTGCCTCCTGAGAAATCTGTATGCAGGTCAAGAAGCAACAGTTAGACCTGGACATGGAACAACAGACTGGTTCCAAATTGGGAAAGGAGTACGTCAAGGCTGTATATTGTCACCCTGCTCATTTAACTTATATGCAGAGTACATCATGAGAAATGCTGGGCTGGATGAAGCACAAGCTGGAATCAAGATTGTCGGGAGAAATATCAATAACCTCAGATATGCAGATGACACCACCCTTATGGCAGAAAGTGAAGAAGAACTAAAGAGCCTCTTGATGAAAGTGAAAGAGGAGAGTGAAAAACTTGACTTAAAACTCAACATTCAAAAAACTAAGATCATGGCATCCGGTCCCATCACTTCATGGCAAATTGATGGGAAAACAAACAATGGAAACAGTGAAAGACTTTATTTTGGGGGGCTCCAAAATCACTGCAGATGGTGACAGCAGCCATGAAATGAAAAGACGCTTACTTCTCGGAAGGAAAGCTTTGAAAAAGCAGAGCCATTACTTTACCAACAAAGGTCCATCTAGTCAAAGCTATAGTTTTTCCAGTAGTCATGTAAGGATGTGAGAGTTGGACCATAAAGAAAGCCGAGCACCGAAGAATTGATGCTTTTGAACTGTAGTGTTGGAGAAGACTCTTGAGAATCCCTTGGACTGCAAGGAGATCCAACCAGTCCATCCTAAAGGAGATCAGTCCTGAGTGTTCATTGGAAGGATTGATGTTGAAGCTGAAACTCCAGTACTTTGGCCACCTGATGCGAAGAACCTACTCATCGGAAAAGACCCTGATGCTGGGAAAGATTGAAAGCAGGAGGAGAAGGGGATGACAGAGGATGAGATGATTGGATGGTATCACTGACTCGATGTACATGAGTTTGAGTAAACTCTAGGAGTTGGTGATGGACAGGGAAGCCTGGCGGACTGCAGTCCATGGGGTCCCAAAGAGTCAGACACAACTGAGTGACTGAACTGAACTGAAACAGTTATGCCAACTAAAAATATATATTGATTGAGAAAAAGTAGTAGTACTACTACTTACTTATCAAGTGATAAGATAAAATATTTGAAGAAATTTAATTGATTGTAACATTTAGCTTTTAAATTACCAGCTAAAGAAAGCATATCTAGTTTATCATGGACAAGGAATCTGCATGACATTTTAGCTTAATTACTAGCTTTGTTGTTGTTTAGTTGCTAAATCACGTCAGACACTTTGCGACCCCATGGACTGTAGCCCCCCAGCTCCTCTGTCCACGGGATTCTCCAGGCAAGAATACTGGAGTGGGCTGCCATTTCCTTCTCCATAGTTAGCTTTAGTCATATTCAAAACTGTTCTCATAATAAGAAAAGGTAGGGCTGGAAACAATGTAGAACATGAGAGTTGAGAAACACTTAAGGTGCCCGTGGGAGGGAAGAATTGTTTAAATATAAGGATTTGGTGATAGGAGGAAATTATAGCAGCTTTGGTTAGAAATACTACCTCTCTTATTCTAACAAGAAAAAAATGTTAAAATTCAGAAGCAATACTAGGAGTTTGAAGTATTTTGTTATTTTACTAAATATTATGTTAGGAGAAAAAGTAGCCTTCATAAATAATCTGTCTTAGTTTTGAAGAACATATAAGGTAATATTTGATTCTTGTTATTTTGTTCTTGGTTTTTGAATTTGCAGTACTCAGCATCTTTCTTTATGAGACCTCATATAATCAGTCCGAACATTTACATGACCAAGTCTAAAAATTCTTTTCCGTATTGCTCTCTTATATTTATGCTTGCTGCTGCTGCTAAGTCGCTTCAGTCGTGTCCAACTCTGTGCGACTCCATAGATGGCAGCCCACCAGGCTCCCTCATCCCTGGGATTCTCCAGGCAAGAACACTGGAGTGGGTTGCCATTTCCTTCTCCAGTGCATGAAAGTGAAAAGTGAAAGGGAAGTTGCTCAGTCGTGTCCGACTCTTCGCAACCCCATGGACTGCAGCCCACCAGGCTTCTCTGTCCATGGGATTTTCCAAGCAAGAGTACTTAGTTTCTAAAACTTTTCAAACTTGTCCTCTTTTGGCCCCTCAGCAATCGTGTGGAAGCCTGGACAAGAGATGTTGCTTTCTTACTCAGACAGGAAGGCAGGCCTATGGTTAATCTTGCCCGTAAAAAGACTAAAGTAAGAGTGATGGAAGCGGACTGGAAGAATACAGACAGAGCAGTAAACTGGTTAAGAAAGGAGGCAAGTAATTGCACTCAACCATTTGTTCTGTACTTGGGATTAAATTTACCGCACCCATATCCTTCACCATCTTCAGGAGAAAATTTTGGATCTTCAACTTTTCACACATCTCTTTATTGGCTTAAAAAGGTAGGTGTATACTGTGTGTCCTCACAAGCATAAGCTAACATTTTGTCTATATGTTATGCTTACTTGCCCACTGTTTCTTTTATTATCATTTTAAAGAAAATTTTGAAAATTGTATAATCACCTTGAAATCTAACTTGACAAAAACTAAAGGGACCATTTTACAAAAATGGAATGTGTTAAAACTCAGAAACTTCTAAGTTGAATACATTGAGTATAATATGTCTGTTATATGCATTGCATATATATGTTTAAAAGACCTTCTCTAAGAAGTCCAGGCAGTCTTCACTTTGCATGGCTAAGGAGCGTAATAATGACTGTGCAAGTTGAAATTGTACAAAGAGATCTTAATAGTCAATTGGGGAAATGACCATGTTTCTAGGACAATAAAAACATTTGTCAAAACATTTAAAACTCTTCTTTTGGATTATACATGTATAGGGAAATGACAAAATAGTAAAACTGATGTTTATTTAATGCACTGCAATTGAAAACACTGGAAACATTAAGAATTAAAATGTTTTTGTTTTTGTAAAAAATCCAAATCAAGAGTAGTTTGAACAGTGCTTGCCTTCCCATTGTGTAACTTGAGATACAGAGCAAGCATCTTCTCTGTGTCTCGGGAATTCGTCATATTTCTTTCTAAATCTGGGTCACCCTCCACATTTGCACTTTCATGTTTCGGAGAGCTCCTTTAATGTGCAGATTTCTGCTACTGTCACTTCCTCAAGGTCATGTTCATCCTTTTCTCCATAAACACCTTCCTCATTGATGTCAGTGTTCTCACTGAATCCCTCTGGCTGTGTACCTTGCGTGCACTGAATAGTGGCAGAGTCAGCCTTTCCAGCTATTTTGTCTATAACTCCAGTTAATGTTTGATTAGAATTTCACTTCCAGTGTTATTGCTTATCTCTTTACTATACCTTCATCTTTATTGACCAATTTCCTCTTTTGATTATCCATTTTAATGTCACATGGATGTATCAGTGGGAGACAAGGAAGCAGGCCACCTACATACTTTGCAGCCTGTTTATGTGCGGAATAAAAGATGTGCAGTAACCCATTATTGATAAATGTAGAAAGAAATGACATGATTAATCACTGATACACAGATGGAATCTACATCGTGACTTGTAGACTAAAGAACTAGCAGCATATGAATGTGAAAGTTTCTTCTTTATGAGGCAACTCACAGTTAATACACCTTGGTAATGCTGCTGCTGCTGCTACTGCTAAGTCGCTTCAATCGTGTCCGACTCTTAGCGACCCCATGGACGGCAGCCTACCAGGCTCCTCCGTCCATGGGATTTGCCAGGCAAGAGCACTGGAGTGGGGTGCCATTGCCTTCTCCGTGGTAATGATGACAAATTGATATTATAATAGAGTAGTCAAATCATAGTCAGGCATACAAACTGGAGTCAAGCAGCCATTGAGGATCTGGTCTCAGACACGTCTCTGCACCACTGAAAACTTGAACTGTCTTTGAACTGTACTAGGTCTAAGATACTACCAGCCGTAATCAGAACAACACGGGCCAGCTGCAGCCTTCTGCTCCCAAGGTCTCCCCTTGTAACTATGCAATCATTTCAAACCCAAACAACCTAAGCTTCCTTACTGCTCACCAAATCCAATTACAATTCTTGATAAACAACTCATGTAACTGACCGTGACCTTGCAGCTTTTTGCCTTTATAAGCCTCTCCCATTTTGTAATCCTGTGAAACTCTGGAAAGTGCAAACCCCAAATAAACACATTTTTCTTTCAATCAGGTCTCCATTTCTGAAATTTTGGTTCACAGTAGCTGAAATTTGAACCCTGCTATAGGGGAACTGATATTATTAATATTTAAACTGTGGTAACTAATATATGTGCATACCTGAGTTATGCAAAGTGAGGACTGCTTGTGTTTTGAAATGTGTCACGTTAAATCAAATTTAAGTTACTTTAAAACCTCTATCCAGAAACTATATAGTGCATCCTACTTTAAAGGAAATAATGTCAAAGTTTGTGTCTTCTTAAAAAGTTCCAGCTGGCTCCATGTTGAAAAAGTTGTCAGGAGTCAGTACTAGCCTAATGAAATGAGTCAAATAGTTTTTAAGTAAACAGTTAAGTATATATTTGAATTTTTTTAAGCTATCTGACTAGAAGATATATATGACTTAAGTCTAGTCTTAATGATTTTTCACCCAAACTGTAAGCATTTACATATATTAAAAAGTTGTATTTGTTCTTAACAAATATTTCACTATCTCACTAGATATTGGCATTTTTACTAGTGAACTACTGGAAAAAAGAGCTTGGATTCTTAGGTTACTGATTCTGAAGTTTTGAATTAATCACACAACTATAGTAAAGTGATTGACACTTATTATGGATTAGAATATTGTCTAATATAGCTCATGTTTTTCACTGATACATATAATTTTTTTTAACTGCTACAAAATTACTTTAAACAGGTTGGAGGTAGGGATATGGCTTCATTCTGCTGTATCTCAATCACATCTGGTAGTTTTGCTTACCTAATTCTGTTTCTGAAATAAGCAACGTTAAAAGAGACAAGAGTCAGGAATGTGCCAATGTCTCCAACGTTTCCAGGCATTCCCTGATATCAGCCCTTCTTCCTTGCATCACTGAGCTTTCTCTCCCTGAATTTCCCACCATTAGGTGGGCCAGTTCCTTTCTCTGAACTGACACAGGGGTCATCAATCATATGTACCCAAAGTCTTCAGTCTTAAGAATGATTTTAGAAGAGGGTACAGGGCTGTTCACCCTGACACCACCTCCTTGGGAAGCAGGAGCGAGAAAGTCACCCCTCCTCAGGAAGCAAGCAAGGCTGACATAGAGGGCATGATGCTCTGTAAGTTCTGATCAGAATCAGACTACAAAAATTATCCTTTTGGTCTCAGAAAACCAGTCTGAAGTCAAGGTGATCAGCTTAAGTCAGGTTTAAACCCCTTATGAGTTTACCAACGGCTTTTTGTTGATGCTGATAACCATGATTCTTCCACTGAACTACCATCCTAAAATGATCTGTAACTTAAAAAATAGGAGAGGGATATTTAAAAATGAACTAATTTGTTTGTTTTTTTAAGATAATTCCACATAATGCTACCAGTGAGCTAATGATGGAATTCAGCTTGCCACCCCACAGGCCACACTCCAAAGCAAGCTGCCTTATAGAACTTTCCAACTGTGCAAGAATTTTGGAGTTAACTAGCAGCAAGCCTGAAAATTTGGTTATCTACATAAGTACAAAGCTGGTTCATCAAATCCCTGTTCTGGCCCTGGACCCGATACATTTCACCTAAGGCATCATCTACCTCCTTCTTAACGTTTGTCAGACACTTGAATAGGTAATGTCCAGCCATTCCTTGGAGATGGTTCCCCTTTTCAGACCCTGGATTGCTGAACTGCTCAGAAGCCTTGTGATTCTGGGCTCCATTGCTAGAGCCTTTACAACTTTCCAGAACCTTGATCTCTCTCTTTTCCTCACTCCTTTCACCCTCTGTGGGTTCTGGGTTTTCCTCCAGGGAGTCTGCCATGGCCCTCCACAGTGGTCGTCTGACCTCCCATTGGACAAGCTCTCCCAGGGCACTCTCCTGGGGGCCCCGAGTCACATCTTGGCTACTGCTGGACTTTTTGATGGGGGACTTTTTCTCTTCCAAGGCTTCAGTGACGTTCTTGGGAGCTAGGGGAACCTCTCAGTTGTCTTACTGTCTCTTTTCTTCCTCCTTAAGTGAATCCAGGAGTTATCTCTATGGCTGTTAGAAGAAAAGGGCTAATTTCCTCCTTTTCATAGGGTACTCATTTATTCTGGACCTTCAGGTCGGTGAAAGGTTTTTTTCAATCTATGTCATCACACCACTATGCCTTTCACTGTCTCAGAGCCCAGCGATGATGCTTGAGGGCTAGTTCTTTCATCACAGACTCCAGTACAACGAACTAATGGGCTTCCTTGGATTCTCTTATGTTCTTCGCTTACTTGGTGGTGATGGTACTGTTACATCATCATAAAAACTCCAAGCCAAAGCCCATCTCATTGTCTGAGCTTGGCAGAATTCAGTGTAGGTGAACCTACTTTAGGAACCCCTTATATGCAAAATTCTTCCTTCAGAGGAGCCAGGCAGCATTTCTTTCTCAGCATACAGTTATACCACCTTAATCTCTTTTTAAGTTGTAAACTGTCATGGATGATCCTTCTAACAAACTCTAATTCACCTCCTTCTGCTACGATCTCTGTGATACCTCCTGTATTTACAGAACTTGGTGGGGGTCTTCAAGGATTCCAGGCATTTACTCCCTGAGAATACACACAACCAAGGGCCAGGTCAGAGCCAAGGGGAACCTGGAAAAAACAGTCTCAGCCTTGATATTATGATGAACTCCTTGATCAAGCTGTTCCTGAAGTCCATGCTATTGCTGGATTTCTCAAATACATAAACCAGTAAACTTTCTTGTGAAGTCAATCTGGAATTGGATTTTCAGGTGCTTGATACCAGAAGCACACAAATTGATACAACTTCCAAAATAAAAGCTGCTCTTATTTTTGCAAACAAGGAAAACTTAAATATTCAACTACTTTAAAGGAGAAGATATTTTACCTTGGCTTCCAACTGACTGGCAAAAAAGAGAGGGTTGCACATGCAAAAGTCACAGATTATCTCAGATTCTTCCTTAAGAGCATCCGTCAGGATTGTCTGTGGTACTTTTACCACCTTTATAAAATCAGATAAGTTATTCTGTTCCCCATTCTTCTTTGCATAGTTGAAGCACGTATCATCTACTTCTGTTGCATGAAATACCAGCCATTTAAAGTTGTTCCAAGTAAAGGATAGGTGCAGGATGCCCCAGTACGGATGTCAGTTCCTTTTCAAGAGAGTACTTTTGTAGAGTCCTGATGACGGACCACATCCTCTACCCAATGAATATAGTTAAGTCTCAAGGAAACTGAAGGAATTATTCTCTCCAGCAGAATATCAATAGAAAGTCCAAAATCTTCCCTTAGGAGAGTACAAGTCAGAGCTCTCACTGCTTTAGGGTCTTTAAAATTAAGACTCACTTTTCCATAAAGATTTATCGGAACGTACTGCTTAAAATCTGGATATTTGGTTGCCCCATATGCAAAGTCAGGAGGTTTGTCTTTGTATCTATTTCTTGCATACATTGATTTACTCAGAGCCACCTCTGAAGTCGAAGTTTCTGCCAGACGACTAGTCTATGGGGTTCTATAACTGCAGGGTCTTAAGCCACCTGCACTGGGAAGACTCTAGAAACGCACATGTTACGCTCCCAGTGTGCCGCCATCTTGGGCCTCCATTCAGCCTCCACGTGTATAATCCCCAAAATAATTTCACAGCTGTCTTACCATGTATACAGACTGATGTATTGATATTTGTTGTTAGTGGGAATATTAAAAATCTGTTCCTAACTTAGGTATTTGATTTGCTGTGTTTTTTTACATAATTCATAACCATTCTTTTCTGCTAACCTAATTAAAGAAACGTCTGGTGTAGCTTACATTCTAGTTGGAAGGAAGGATTATTACAACTTGTTTTGTCCCCCTTTAGGTATCGTATGATGCTATCAAAATCCCAAAGTGGTCACCTCTGTCAGAAATGCACCCTGTAGATTTTTACTCTTCGTATACCAAAAACTGCACTGGGAAGTTTACAGAAAAAGAAATTAAGAATATTAGAGCATTTTATTATGCTATGTGTGCTGAGACAGATGCTATGCTTGGTAAGTAATGTAATTAAAATGCAATTAGATGGGGGAAAAGTATAATATTTTTCCAACAAACTGTGATCATGCTGGTTAGTGACTTGTATGAATATCCTCAGATAATTTCTTACAATAGTTGCTGAGATACTTCAGACTTAGAATTATAAGATTCCTAATACATATAAAAATTGGATAATGTGTATTATTAATAGAATAAAAGTCTTTTCTATTTTAATTATTCATAAATTCACAGATGCTTAGATTTGTTCATATATTTTTAAAAGGTCATAAAAAATTATCATCTGCTGGAAATAAGACGTCTTACTGGATTTAATCAGGAATCAGTATTCAGCAAAATACAGTTAATTATAAGGCAACTTCAGTTCTAGGAGATGAAAGAGATTAGACATAGAATCTTGTGAGTTCTCCCAGACTTGTAATAACTGCAAATCTTGTGACTTCTCCCAGACTTGTAATAATTGCAAAACACATCCATTCTCCCTCGGCCAGTGAGAGCAAGACTTAAACTGAAATCAGTTTCCCCATGTACATTATGGTCCAGAATTATATTAAATTTCCTTCCCTAACTCAGCTCAAAACCAAACCTGCCTCCATGAGATAACCATCAAGATAGTGTTTTACCTGTCCCCTTATAGAGTTATGGCAATTTCCCGTTCAGATGTGGAAAAACCCTGGTTTAAAATATCTCCATTTTTAGGACAAATTATTTTTATAAAACCATATCATTTATTTTGCTGCACTTCGGAGTGGAGAATAATTATAATTAGTGAAGTGTGGGTAGCACTTCTTCTTAACAAAGTAAACCTTGGGAATGAACAAATAAATGGCTATTTCTTAAAAAGTATTCACTTGGCAAAAATAGAAAGTATAAAAAAGAAAGCCAAAAAAGTCCTATGGATAAACTATAATAAAGCAAGTATAATAGGTTTTAAAAGTCCTAAGAACTTTCCAAGCACTCAATCTTAAATACAAATAAGATTTTAAGTGAATTTCTTCAATCCTAAATCCATACAGTTACTGAACTGTATTTCAATATTTTCTATTATTAATGACTATTCACTCATTTGCACCCTGGAAATCACTTTTGAAAGTTTGCAGCTATCCATTCATCCAGATCAACAAAAGTGAAATATTATATATACATAAAATAACTGCTGCAGGCAGTGTGGGAATATCTCTTTAAGTCTCTTAAGAGAAAAAAGATGCAACAGTTCACTTCATGTTACAAAATTTATGGAATATATTGTATCTCTTTGTTACATCTACACTAGTCTGGTCCCTGAATAGTATTCACTACTATTCACATTGGGTTTTCCAGGTGGCATTAGTGGCAAATAACATGCCTGTCAATGCAGGAGACACAAGAGACATGGGTTCAGTCCCTGGGTTGGGAAGATCTCCTGGAGGAGGGCATGGCAACCCACTCCAGTACTCCTCTTGCCTGGAGAATTCCATGCACAGAGGAGCCTGGTGGGCTGCAGTCCATGGGGTTGCAAAGAGTTGGACACAACGGAAGCGACTTAGCATGTACTGTTCACATTACTTTGGGCACTGGTAATACTAAGCTGAATATTATTAAGAAATTAAAAGCACTCTAATCTCTTACCCCACCTCAGGCCTTTATATTTGCTGCTCCTTCTGCCTGGGATTGGAGAAGGAAATGGCAACCCACTTCAGTATTCTTGCCGGGAGAATTCCATGGACAGAGGAGCCTGGAGGCTATAGTCCATGAGGTCGCGAAGAGTCGCAAAGATGACTGAGCATCTGAGCACTGCCTGGGATGCCCTTCCCTTTGCTTTTTTACACAGCTGGCTTTTTTTTTTTTTTTTTTTTTGGCCCCACAAAACTGTTTGCAGGATCTTAGTTTCCTGACCAGAGGCTGAACCCAGGCCCCTGGCAGTGGAAGTGTGGAGCCCTACGCACGGGATCACCAGGGAGTTCCTTGAGTATTCTCAATCTTTAGCTGTCAGCCCAGATATTACCTCCTCAGGGCTATCTTCTCAGCCACTCTGAATTAGTATAGCAGCTCCATCATCTTACTTACTCTATTCCATATCATCTTGTTTGTTTACATCATAATCTTTAATGATTTTGTCTACTCACTTCTTTACTGTCCATTTCCCTTGAAGAATGTGGACTTCATGAGGGCAAGGACATTCCTTCTCATTCATCATTAATCCGAGGTGGCTAGCTTTGCATCCATGGTGCCTGGCACATAAGTAAAAAGTCAGTAAACATTTATGGAATGAGTATCAACACCAGCAGTTTTAACATGGTGTTGTAACTACAGCAATATACACGTTGTAGGGTCTTGGGGACAGAGGACTTCACTCTACCTGAAGGAGCATGGAGTGCTTCACCAGGGAGGTGATGCTTGAGCTGGGTCATAAAGGAAGAGTGGGGATTTGCCATGTAGACTGTGGAAGAAAGGGCATCCAACCCAGAAGGCAGAGAGTGTATACAAAGGCAAGGAAGTCCAAGCTGATTATTATTACTTCAGGGAGTTGTAAGTCGTTCAGGATTGTGAAGGGTAAAGATTTAGGGGGTAGCTAGCTGAAGGTGCTAAACTTATGCAAGAGTTAGACAGTGGGAAGCTATGGAAAAGTTTTAAGCTGGGGTGACATGATCATATATTTTAGAAAGATTATCATGAAGGGGAAAAAGGAGTGGAGGCAAGCGAACCAATTAGGAAGCAAGTACAGTTGTCCAGTTGAAAGATTCTGATGGTCTGCACCCCATAAATAACTCCTCAGAGACTGCGTCTCAGATCCAACTGGACCTCAGAATTGCCTATGGGTTGTTTTTTTTTAATAATACAGAGCCCTGAAGGCCAGATTCAGAAGCTGCCAAAATAGAAATGATGCTTCTCTCTAGACTTGGGTCTTACTGTGTTCTCTTAATTAAAATGATTAAGTTTCATGTCCCTTAGAGACAGGACTGGTCAGAGGAATTTTACTGTCCAAGAATATGCCAAATCACATTCATATATCGTCTGTACTGCTTCCAGCCTTTTTTTCAAAGGTGGGATTTCCATAAGACTCAGCCAGCTTCATGGGCATGATCTAGTGATGGGGAATTTGAGAGAAAGGGTATCAGGAGGAGGAGTTTTCACCCCTTTTATCCCCTCCCGTTGGGCAGCAATTGTGGGTCGATGGTGACACCAGTCCTTTCCTGAGATGTGCACAGTGCTCCATACCCAGGCATGCCTTTCTTTTCTCATTCGAGTCCCTGGAGGTAATGTTTTCCCCTACTCCCTGACAGAAACACAGAAAGCAAGCCAGGATGATCTCCAAATAAAGGAACTTATCCTTAGGTACTGCATTTTCTCCTTCCTCTCTTTAGTCCATTCACTGAGAAGCAAGCACATGAAATCTGGCATAAGTTGTTTACTGAAGAACAGTAGATAATGTTCAGATGTTAAGAAACATCCTGACAAATTTTTAGTGGGTAGAATCATTATGAACTCATTCAGTTCAGTTCAATCGCTCAGTCGTGTCCGACTCTTTGCGACCCCATGAATCGCAGCATGCCAGGCCTCCCTGCCCATCACCAACTCGCAGAGTTCACTCAGACTCACGTTCATCGAGTCAGTGATGCCATCCAGCCATCTCATCCTCTGTCATCCCCTTTTCCTCCTGCCCCCAATCCCTCCCAGCATCAGAGTCTTTTCCAATGAGTCAACTCTTCGCATGAGGTGGCCAAAGTACTGGAGTTTCAGCTTTAGCATCATTCCTTCCAAAGAAATCCCAGGGCTGATCTCCTTCAGAATGGACTGGTTGGATCTCCTTGCAGTCCAAGGGACTCTCAAGAGTCTTCTCCAACATCACAGTTCAAAAGCAGCAATTCTTCAGCGCTCAGCCTTCTTCACAGTCCCACTCTCACATCCATACATGACCACAGGAAAAACCATAGCCTTGACAAGAGGACCTTAGTCGGCAAAGTAATGTCTCTGTTTTTGAATATGCTATCTATGATTGGTCATAACTTTTCTTCCAAGGAGTAAGCGTCTTTTAATTTCATGGCTGCAGTCACCATGAAAAAGTGAACTAAAGGTTAATTAAGATTTACTTCAATTTATATTGCAGGTGAAATTATTTTGGCTCTTCGCCAGTTAGGTCTTCTTCAGAAGACCGTCGTCATATACACCGCAGACCATGGGGAGCTGGCTATGGAGCACCGGCAGTTTTATAAGATGAGTATGTACGAAGCTAGCTCCCATGTCCCACTCTTGATCATGGGGCCAGGAATTCAGGCCAACCTACAAGTATCAAGTGTGGTGTCTCTTGTGGATATTTACCCTACTATGCTTGGTAAGTAATGCCATTCTTTGAATATTTATTTGTAATAATGCTGGGAAATGAATAAACAAGATAGGTTAGGGGCCCCTGCTGACTTGTTCATAACTTTGAGCAGCTGATTTAACTGTGAGTCAAATCTATATCTGAAAAATGAGGATAATATTCCTCAGGTTCCTTTGGCCTTCACTTCCTCTAGTCCTTCTTCCTCCAAAAGATTCACAACCAGGATATGACAATAAAGTGAGCCACATAAGATATTCAGTTCTATAACTTTATAGATATGATTTGTGTATCATTTGATTCTCTACCATCCCCTACCTAAAATGTAGGCATTTCCCTTCTGGATTATTCCATCTACTTTGAAACTACTAATTTTTCACAATGTTACGTGTGTCCCTTAATGTTGATGCTATGTGCATATTTCTCCTCAGAACCTTTAGAATGTTCTATATGACTTATTTTACTAGCTTCTTAATGTCTATAAGCATAACCATAGGTCTCAAACAGCAACATTTGGATGTGGGTATTTAGCAATTTTTGTTAAAAATACTAGAATAATGCCATCATAAATTTAGAAGTTATATAGAACTGTCAGCTTCCAATTTAGAGGAGACTTTAAATTCAATAGCATCAAATACTCTGTTCTAAGGCACCATCAATTGCAAAAAGTACCATCAATTTATAAATAGATGTTGGTGAAAGAAAAATGTAACATAGCATAAGATATATGTGTTTAATATGTATAATTAAAATGTGAAACAAACATCTGGAAATTAAATAAGAAAAATCTTATTATCTCCTTTTTTTCTGCTACAAAGTCTTCACCTTCATTTAATTAAAGACTGTTACACGGTCTTAAATTTCTTTATTGTGCATTTAAATCAGTGCTGGGAATTCCCTGGTGGTCCAGTGGTTAGGATTCGGCACTCCTGTCACTGTCAAGGTCCCAGGTTGAATCCTTGGCTGGGGAACTAAAAGCCCACAAGCCTCACGGCCAAATTAAAAAAAAAAAAAAATCAGTGCCCTTCTTTTCTCTTTCAAATCACTTGCATATTTGACCACACTTCTTTGTTGTTCTTTTGCCTGGTGTGTATTTTTAATCTCTTCAGTTTCTTACTCATCATTTGCTGGTTCCCTTTTGTCCCAAAGCAACTATCACACAGTCATATCTTTGCCACTTTCTGGCTCCATCAATTTCCAGGCAATACCCATTACTTTTCCTTACTTCTGTTTTTCATTCAAAAATGGGTGTGTGTGATTATGTATATTTTAAGTGTCTCCCTTATTATCATCTTTGTAGCTGTATGAAGATGTAGCTGTGTGAATGATTCTTTACAGTGCCATTTCCTTAGTTTCCTCCCCTAGTTTTTTCTCATATGGAACTCTCCCCACCCAAATTTGCTCAACTTTTTACCCTTGATCTGATTTCTTGAAGTACAGTGATCAGAACTGCAAAAGACTGTTAAAGGCTGGGATGATTCTTTCTCAGTTTTCCCTCAATGTATTTCATAGTGATATTTGGCATTTTGTCTTTTTTGACTTAGCAGCTAAATAGTCCAGTATCTGTAGGAAGCTGTCTGTGATGAGTTCTCATCTCTTTCTAGTCTTTCTATCACTTTATGTGTTAGTGAATTAATAGGCACTGTTTAAATCATTTTTCTTTGAATATTGTTTTATATTTGCCTATAATGCAAATTTTCTCTACAATCTTGATACACCATTATCACTACTTGCCAACCTCATGGAGTTAAAAATCATCTGCAAACTGGAAGATTTCATAATGTATATATCTTAACAGCTTATTTAAGAAAATACTAAATAAAGTTGTTTGGAATGAGGGAATTGTCATTTATCCACCTAGGGGGACACCTTTATATCCCTGCCTATTTTATGTTTCTTGACAATAAGCATTTCTTTAGCCAAACAAAATGTTCCCAGAAACCCCTTTGCATTTCTTCCATACCCTTCTGGAAATTATGTTAAGTTCCCTGAAATTGTAAATTTTTAAAATAATTTGTCAGTTATTACAGTTTTAAAAAACTCATAGGTCTACATAGGTTTTTGTTGTTTTTAACATTGGCGTTTATTAATAGACTCCTGAGTCACATTTCCCGGCAGAATATATTGTATTAACAGCATTTACATCATGTGTTGATTTGACCTGCCCAACTCAAGCAAGTAAAGCCAAAGATCAGTGTCTCTCCAGTTCTAAACAGGAAATTAACATCTTCAAGGCTTAATATGTTTCAGAATGAATATTTTTATATGAAAAGGGAAAAAATTACAGTTATATGGTTGGCAGAGGAGAATGAAGAGAATATCTAGGCATGGAACTTTATATAAAACAATGAAGCATCCTATTAACCAGATGTTAATCAGAGATAAGGCAGAAACAGAAAGATGCAAGGGGGAGCCTTAGGGGACTTCCCTAGAGGCCCACTGCTTAAGACTCTGTGCTTCCACTGCAGGGGGTGAAGCTTTGATCCCTGGTCCGGGAATTAAGATCCCACACATGCCACACATCAAGGCCAAAAAATAAAAAACAAGAACCTTTGCTGGAGCTGGGAAACAACATGTAACATTATTTATCTAAAATTAACCTTTTATAAGTGATAGGTTAATATTAATAGAACTCTCACAAGCCTATGAAAAAGAGACATACCCTATTAGCAAATTGACCAGAATATATAAATAAGCAATTCACAACAGAAGACATACAAATGGCCAAGATATTTTTAGAGCTTCAAACTCAATAGTCAGAAAAATATTAAAACAAGAAGACACCCTTTTTCTTTCACACATAGAGTTTGCAAAGATTCTTTTAAAAAGCAGAAAAGCTCATATTGGAAATATGCCTTCTCATGTTCTGCTGCTGGGAGTATAAACTGGCACAGATTTCCTGGAGGCAAATGTGGCATTATGTTCCAAATTGCTTAGAAATATGCATATATTTTGACCTAGAAAATTCCAATTTTAGGAATTAACCTATTCATTTCAGCTCAGTTGCTCAGTAGTGTCTGACTCTTTGAGACCCCATGAACCACAGCACACCAGGCCTCCCTGTCCATCACCAACTCCCGGAGTTTACCCAAACTCATGTCCATTGAGTCAGTGATGCCATCCAACTATCTCATCCTCTGTCATCCCCTTCTCCTCCTGCCTTTGATCTTTCCCAGCATCAGGGTCTTTTCCAATGAGTCAGTTCTTCACATCAGGTAGCCAAGGTATTGGAGTTTCAGCTTCAGCATCAGTCCTTCCAATGAATATTCAGGTCTGATTTCCTTTAGGATGGACTGGTTTATTCTCCTTGCAGTCCAAGAGACTTTCAAGAGTCTTCTCCAACACAATTCAAAACCATCAATTCTTTGGTGCTCAGCTTTCTTTATGGCCCAACTCTCACATCCATACATGACTACTGGAAAAACCATATCTTTGACTAGACCTTTGTTGGCAAAGTAATGTCCCTACTTTTTAATATGTTGGTCATAACTTTTCTTCCAAGGAACAAACGTCTTAATTTCATGGCTGCAGTCATGACCTTCAGTGATTTTGGAGCCCCAAAATATAAAGTCTCTTACTGTTTCCACTGTTTCCCCCTCTATTTACCATGAAGTGATGGGACCAGATGCCATGATCTTAGTTTTCTGAATGTTGAGTTTTAAGCCAACTTGTTCACTTTCCTCTTTCATTTTCATCAAGAGTCTCTTTACTTCTTCTTTGCTTTCTGCCATAAGGGTGGTGTCATCTGCATATCTGAGATTATTGATATTTCTCCTGGCAACCTTGAGTCCAGCTTGTGCTTCATCCAGTCCAGCATTTCTCATGATGTAATCTGCATATAAGTTAAATAAGCAGGATGACAATATACAGCCTTGACATACTCCTTTTCCCGGTTTGGAACCAGTCTGTTGTTCCATGTCCAAATTAACCTATAGATGCACACAAAGATTTATCTCCATGGATAATATTACATTATATTAAAGAATTAGGAACAGTATGAATATCTAGTAGTGATGAACTGGGTAAAAAATAGTCAATTTTACTTTAAAAAGTGAAATGATAAATGACATGGCCCCCCTGTATTATTGAAAAGAAAACTGTAGGCTTTTAAAGTATATAGTTTTTTGTTTTGGTGTGGCTTGTTGGTTATTGAGATAAAGTATCTACATAATTTATTGTCCAAATCAGCACATTTTTTTAGAGTAAAGGGATACTATTAACAATTAAACCAGGATTAGCATAAACTGAATCTGTTGCCTTGTTTAAACAAACTTTCAAGTCAACAAGGCAAAGATAATTCTGATGGTCTGGGTTTAATCTGATGTTTAATTCAGCCTTTTAAAATGAAAGTATTTAGAGTTTAAAGCTACTTTTAGTAGTGATTAATAACTCTAAATTTAGACCTGTGAGACAGTGTACTCTATCTAAGCTTAATAAACATACAGATTTTGATAAAGTGTCTATAAAAGATTTATTTTGTGATTCTTCCTAACCAGTTAGAAGCTTAAAACAGACATAATCTATTCTGAGACTTCCAAAGGTCCTTTCTATATTACCTTAGCCGTACATAGCTGTATTGTTTTGTATGAATCCAATTTATACAGAATATGGGATTAAATTTCTCGGATCAAAACCTCAAGCCAGACTTCCTCTTCCCTTCCGTTCTTTGAACGTTAGAAATACATAAAAGATGGTGACTCAAAAAACCTTAAGTAGAAAGATATTAAATAGGAAAGACCAATTGGTATTCCTATTTTAGTAAAGTACCTTACTATAAAAAAAGCCTGTTGAAATTTAAGATGGTACAATGTTTTTATTAAAAACATTGAATTTATGAACAGTTTTTAAAGATACTTTGGAAGAGTTATTATTTTCTATGAAATGATATTTGATGATAAGGTAGGAAGAGTTCTTTTAGTCTATCGTTGTAAGCCCTATCCCTTTGTCATTTTCTAGGACTGGCAGAAAAGTGCCAGCTCTCTGAACAGGAATTCTTTATACTGTTATAAAGTTAATATCATTAATTCAGAGATTATGCTTTAAAAAGTACTCCCCAACCTGTGGTAAACCATAATGGAAAGGAATATGAAAAAGAATGTGTACGTGTATGTGTAAGAGAATCACTTTGCTATACAGTAGAAATTACACAACATTGTAAGTCAGCTATACTTCAATAAAATAGTTTTTTAAAATAATTACTCCCCAAAATATTTTCTTCTCTAATAATCTAGTATCAGCATCCTTTAGCTCACTTAGAAATAATACCATTTTTAAATTAAAATTGTCTTGACATTCTCTTTTAAACTTATTTTCATGTGAATTTTTTTCATTTAATAGTTGGCCTTTTTTTAAATACCTACCTACTTTTCACATAAAGGATAAATCCAGAATCTGTTTAAACTGTGAAAATGTAATTGTATAAAAATGCAGTTGTGTTTAAAATAATGCTTCAATACTAATGATTTAAATTGCAAAACCTTCCTTGTTAAAGGATCTTAGTGGAGGGTTGGGAGGGTCATTTTACATAGATTATTTTGTTTTTAATTGGCTAAAAAATACTGTAAA
Source organism: Oryx dammah (assembly GCF_014754425.2). Taxonomy (NCBI): domain Eukaryota; kingdom Metazoa; phylum Chordata; class Mammalia; order Artiodactyla; family Bovidae; genus Oryx; species Oryx dammah. The sequence continues at coordinate 15,551,303 of NW_024070189.1, read as the reverse complement.
GTTGAATAACTACAGTAGATCCAGACTTGTGGAGCAGTTTTGAAGACTCCAGAGATCCTGGAGTCAGACTGCCTAAATTCAAATACCTCCTTCAGCATTTACCAACTGTATACCCTTGAGAAAGAAATTTAACATGTCTGGTCTTCAGTTTTCTTATCAATAAAATGAAAATAACAGTGACTGTTCCATAGCCTAGAACAATGACTGGAACGTGGTAAATGGTTAAATGTGAGATATTATTAACATTAATATTTTTATATTATTTAATATTTTTATATTAATGTCACTAAGCTGTGTCTGACTCTTTGTGACCCCAGGGACTGCAGCCTGCCAGGCTCCTCTGTCCATGGGATTCTCCAGGTGAGAATACTGGAGTGAGTTTGCCATTTCCTCCTCCAGGGGATCTTCCTGATCCAGGGATCGAACCCACATCTCCTGCATCACCATGCAATAGTTACCATCTAAACCATGACATGATTCTGTTCAAAATCACTTAGAGTAAAATCCAGAATCTATGATTAGACCTGTGAGTCCAACATGATTTCTTCCTCCCCGCAACTGATCTCAAAAAACTTTACCCTGACATACTCTGCTCCAGCCATGCTGGACTCCTTAGTATTTGGGGAGCAGATAGAATGAAGCGGATTCCTGCCTCAGTGTTTACAAGTGCTGTTCCCTGGGTGAATGCCCTTCCTCTCCAATTCCAGAGATCTGCTGGGCTCACCGCAGCCCTTTCTTCTCGGGTCTCTGTTTACGTCACCTTATCAGAGAGGCCTCGCCTGACCATCCTGTATAACCGGGCACACACACATTCCTGCCATCACTCTCTAGCCCTCTTACCCTGCTTTATTTTTCTTCGTTGCACTGATTACCACCTGGCATATTTATCTGTCTCCCCACATTAGAATGTATGCTGTTAGAGTCTGAGAGAGCTTACCTGCTTTGTCCACTGTTGTTTCCCTACATCTGGAATAGCAACTAGCTTATTAGATGAGTAAGAAATATATATATATACTTAAATGGATTCTTATCCCAGTTTAACACAAATAAACACAAGAGAATTATTTAAATTTTCTTTAGTCTAACAAGATTTTTTAGGAAAATTAGGCTAAGATTAGATCTGAAATAAGGCATTTCTAAGTATTAAAGTTGATTAAGATGCTAAATACAGGAAACTCCCCAGTCATGAGTGTATGCCAGTTGGCCCCTGCTTTCAGGCCGTCTCCAAAGCCCTTCTCTCTCTTCCTCTGCCTCCCAGTGATGCCGCTGACGGCTGACACACTGACCAGCCTGACCCAGCCTGTTCCTGGGCCGCTTTCTTCTTACAGTGAAAGTGAGGTCACTCAGTCGTGTCTGACTGTTTTCGACCCTATAGACTGTAGCCCTCCAGGCTTCTCCATCCATGGGATTTTCCAGGCAAGAATCCTGGAGTGGGTTGCCATTTCCTTCTCTACTTCTTACAGTAGACCTTACAGTAAGTAGCCTACTGTCTTGCAGCTCAACTAGTTTCATCTTGGGCCATCCTGTTCTTTTTTAAAATTATTATTATTTTTTTAATTATGTAAAAGTTTTGGCCTCACTGGGTCTTCGTTGCTGTGCATGGGCCTTCTCTCGTTGCGGCGAGCAGGGGCTGCTCTCTAGTTGCAGTAAGCACATGGGTTTCTCATGTCCTTGGCTTCCCTTGTTGCAGTGAACAGACTCCAGAATGCGGGCTCGGTAGTTGTGGCACAGAGGCTCAGTTGCCACATGGCACATGGAATCTTCCCCCACCCGGGAAGCAATGCAGATCCCTCGACTGGCAGGCAGAGTTTTAACCGTTGGACCTCCAGGGAAGTCCTGAGCTATCTTTTCTCTTGTGCATCTTGTGCATTTTGTCTCTTTAACATCTTTGCTCTTTCTTCTTCTTTTGTTATTAATCAGTTATCTCAAATATTTCTCTTCCTTTCTTTCTTTTGCTTGTCATTCTTTCTCAAAAAAAACTCCCTGATGATGGATGGTTGGCAGAAGATTAGGACTTGTAATATGCCCCTTCCAAGGAAATGGAAGATACAGTTTTTTTAAATTAAGTTATAGTGGCTCAGACGGTAAAGCATCTGTCTGCAATGCAGGAGACCTGGGTTCGATCCCTGGGTTGGGAAGACCCCCCTGGAGAAAGAAACGGCAGCCCACTCCAGTATTCTTGCCTGGGAAATCCCATGGACCACGGAGCCTGGTAGGCTACCGTCCATGGGGTCGCAAAGAGTCAGACACGAATGAGCGACTTCACTTTCACATGTAAAACAAGTCCCTTTAGAAGATTTATATTAAAGGCCTTTGTCTACTTCCTTATTCTCTTTTAATTAATCTGTTTTGCCTCACATACCTTTATGTGTGGGCTCAGTTGCTCAGTTGTGGCCAACTCTTTGCAACCCCATGGACTGTGGCCCGCCAGGCTCCTCTGTCCCTGGAATTTTCCACCCAAGAATACTGGAGTGGCTTGCCATTTCCCTCTCCAGGAGATCTTCCCAACGCAGGGATCCAACCTGGGTCTCCTGCATTGACAAGTGAATTCTTTACCACTGAGCCACCTGGGAAGCTCACTTAAATATATACAGTCAAGCTAAAATAATTTTATTATTCAATTTATTTCATTTCTAGCATTGCAGATATAGTACTTTCTATTTTTCATTGGAAATATAATTATTTCTAAATTAATGTATCTAAAAACATGGAACATTGGAACCAGAGAAACTGTGGGGGAGGCAACTACAGACTCCTTTTGGAACTATCCCAAGTCCCCAGCCATAATCAATGGTAATTTTTTTTTCATGGCTCATGAGATCTTAGTTTTTCTACCAGGGATTGAACCTGGGTGCATGGAAGTGAAATCACAAGAGCCCTAACCACTGGACTGCTAGCGAATTCCCTATTTTTCTATAGGAAAAAGATAGCTTGAATTCCAAGCAAATGCTTTTAAACCACTTTTAAAAAATACTGCCTCTTTTTTAAGTTAGACATTTCTTATGCTTTGTTTTTTGTATCTATATTTGATAAGGAAAAACTAGATTATTTTTCTCTAAATCAGTATGATCCAGGATTTCCCAACATATGTTCTGCAAAATATTAGTCCCTCAAGATGCTACTTAGAAATAAACAGAAATTCTGTCATCAAATAACTTTGGGATACATGGCACACTATATACCTTGAAGATTTATGATACATATCAGCAATAAATTTATATCTACAATAAATTTATTTAATTTTAACTATTGTTGGCAAACATATGTAACTACTAGACTCCTTTCTCATATACATTTTGTTATTATTCTATGGAACAAATCTGAGAGATACCTGTGATCTCTTAATGATTCAGAAATGAAGGACTTATGATATTAACTAATATTTATTGAGGGTTTCCTATGTGTCAGGCACTATTCTCAGAATTTTACATAAGTTATCAGATTTAAACCTAAAATAGATCTGTGAAATACAGGCACTGTTATTATTTCCCTTTTACAGATGAAGAAACTGAGGTTCAGAATGGTTAACAATATGCCCAAAGTCACAAGGCTGGGAAGTAAGCATTTGAATCTAGGCAGTCTATTTACAAAATCTATATACAATCTCTAGTCTCTGTGACCTTTAATGATGTCATTTATCAATGTTCAACAAATGAAAGAATGACTTATTTTAAAATCCTGTGTTATTTTGTGACTTCCCTGGCAACCCAGTGGTTAAGACTCCATGACTCCAACGCAGGGGGCACAGGTTCCACCCCTTGGTCAGGGATCATCCCGCATGCTATGGGATGCAATAAAAAAAAAAAAAAAAAGTCTTATTTTTGTCATGTAGATATTGCTGGAATTCCTCTGCCTCAGAACCTGAGCGGATACTCTCTGCTGCCATCATCGTCAGAAATGTTTAAGAATGAACAAAAGTTTAAAAACCTACACCCACCCTGGATTCTGAGTGAATTCCATGGATGCAATGTAAATGCTTCCACCTACATGCTTCGAACTAACCAATGGAAGTATATAGCCTACTCTGATGGTGTTTCAGTATTACCTCAACTCTTCGGTAAGTTTGCTGATATTATTTTTTAGGTAGAGATTATTTTTAATGAGTTGACCTATACAGTATTTGCTCAAGGGAGCCAATAATCTTTGTTCAGATGGTTGGATGGCATCACCGACTCGATGGACATAAATTTGAGTAAGCTCCAGGAGTTGGTGATGGGCAGGGAAGCCCGGCGTGCCGCAGTCCATGGGGTCGCAAAGAGTCTGACACGACTGAGCAACTGAACCGAATCTTTGTTAAAGTAAATAAATACCTGCAGTTTCTCACACTGGGTCAGTTTACAAAATATTGCCCTGGAGAGAAGCTGCTTCTTTGAAAATCAGCATCTGAATGCCAAAGCAAGTGCCCTAAGGCTTTTGATCTGGGTCTCAAGACTGACATGGCTGTATCCTCTGATCGAGGTGTCTTCTGATATTCATGGAGCGCCCTCTCATTGTACCTTGGATTCAGTTGTTCTGGAAGATTAACTCCCATCCTTTGGAGGCTGACATCCTACATGTATTATTTGACGTTCCCCTCATCCCTGCAAGATGATAATGCTGTGTGCTCAGTCGCTTCAATTGTGTCTGACTCTTTGCAACCCATGCACCGTAGACCACCAGGCGCCTCTGTCCAGGGGATTTTCCTGACAAGAATGCTGTAGTGGGTTACCATGACCTCTTCCGGGGGATCTTCCCGACCCAGGAGTTGAACCTGCATCTCCTGCATCTCAGATGGATTCTTTACCTGCTGAGCCATTGGGGAATCCCCTCCAAGATGATATTATCATCCTTATTTTATAGAGAAGACTAGGGTTCAGATACCTATGCAAAGTCTCATAGCTAAGAAGTGGAAAAGCTGGGGATTTCAACCCAGGTCTGACTCCAAAATCCATGCTCCTCCTCCCCTACAAAAACCTGGTAGAATCACTACTCTGAATTTGTTTTCGAGCAGCATTATTAGACCTATGGTTTTACTTATTCTTTGCCACCTTTTTGCACATAAAATGTGCTAAAGCTATTTTTAATATTCCTTTCTCCCTAAGTTTTTTCCCAGTTATAAATGCCAAAATTATTAATTCAAAATAATTATTTAGAGGCTGAATTGATTGACCCATCCTTAACTCTAAAAGGAGGAGATTCTTGGCTTCAAAAATGTACTTAAGTTTTCATTCTGCTGAGTAACGGGCATCTGTTGTTCATTCATTGTTTATGTTCTGCAAAAAGCAGATGTGACTATCAAAAGAATCAGTGGGGGAGCCTGCCTTTCCTGTATTCTCTAGGGTCTATTCACTGATTTCCCTTTCTCAGAGAGGTGCCATCTGAAATCACCCAGCAAAATCATGCGTGTCATCAGCAATCTTCTGGCTAATGCACTCAAATAAGCCTGTAGGGGTTATTTCCCTCACTGTGCACACATTGTTCATTTACTGTCTCAGGCAAATTGTCATAAGAGCTTCAATTTGCTATTTTTCCAACTAGGTTGGCATTCTAGTTATATCCTCTGTCTTCCTACATTGTAGGTCAAAGGACTGTTTATGTTATCTGAAATGTTTATCATTATTTTCTCGATGGTAGTGATAGAGAGTTCTTATTTCCATGACTATTTGCTCAAATAGTATCACTGAGTGTAATTTTCAAAAATCCAAGCACGGGTTGCAAATGTATTTAAAAGCAAACAGAAAACCTAGGAGTAAGGGAAGTTGCAAGAACATGGCTTGACTATATAAAGAATTCTACAGCTGGAACATTTGGGCCTGTTGAAACGGAACAATATAAGCACTAACATATATTTTTTTTGTGAATCAAAGTAAGCAAAGTATCAAAAACAGAAAGAACTGAGGCTAAGCCAGCCTACTAGTTTGACTGTTTCTGCCATCTAAGAATAGATAAAGGGGAAAACGTGATAGTAGGATAATGATAAGAAGGAAGAGACATACATTTAGAAAGGTGTTTAACTTTTGATATATTAAGTTTCCATTTATACCATCCTTCAGCTTACTACACTAAGAAGAACTGAAAATAAAAATAAACTATACTGCATTATCTGTTACAGAGTAATGACATTCTAAAAATGTTTTTTAAGCAGGTAACTGTTTTGACAGTTATTCAATTTTTTTTTTCTTTCAGATCTTTCCTCAGATCCAGATGAATTAACAAATATTGCTGCAAAGTTTCCAGAAGTTACTTCTTCTTTGGATCAGAAGCTTCGTTCCATTATTAACTACCCTAAGGTTTCTGCTTCTGTCCACCAATACAATAAAGAGCAGTTTATCAAGTGGAAAAAAAGTATAGGGCAAAACTATTCAAATGTCATAGCAAACCTTAGGTGGCACCAGGACTGGCTGAAAAAACCAAAGAAGTATGAAAATGCCATCGATCAGTGGCTTAAATCCCACTCTGATCCAAAAACAATTTGAACAACAAAAAAAGAAAAGAATGTTTTAGAGCTATATAGAAATATGTTATAAAATCATGATTCATTATGCATTTTAAATGTCAGTTTTAATAATTACTGATTTTAAATTAAAGAATGTACTCTTTTAAGACAAGATACCAATCATTATAGAATAATATATTTTTAAAATGATTACTATCAAGACCTTATTCTTACCAACTTCTAACAACTTAATGGGAGTATTAAAGGATGGAAACAAATACTAGAACATAAAGTTGTGTTCCTCTGAATATTACGGAATATAGAATATTGTAACAATTATTAAAATTACTACTTATGAACCTTAAAATAGTTATTTTTGAGTATCCGATGGTGTCTGATGAGTTATTTTTATCTGATTGGACATAGGTCATTTGGATGTATTTGATGGGAGAATTTGGAGTATTTTATGGGACACAGACCATGGATATGGCTGATTTTATTTTATTTTTTTAAATAGGCAAAATATATGCACAAGGTATAAATTTCAAAAAGGTACTAAAGGGTTAACAATGAGTGTGAAGTCTCTTTTCTTTTCCAATCCCTCAGCCATCTAGTTCCCCTTTTTGGAGACAACCACTGTAACCAGCTTCCTATGTATCCTTTGAGAGACAGCACTCCCCCACCCCCAACAAATGGCAGCATACCATGCAAAATGTTCCATAGCTTGCTCTCCTTTTCTCCACTTTAACAAAGACAGCCTAGAAGTGAAATTGCTGGGGCAAGACTATATCTAGCAAAATTACTCTAGACACTACTATATTACCCCTACAAACGTTATACCAATTTATACTCTTACTAGAAACATGTGTCCTCACATTTATTGCCAATTGGGCAGATAAAAGATATCTTATTGTTATTTTCCTTACTATGTGTAAAGTAGATCATATTTTCATATATTTAATAGCCATTGGAATTTTCTTTACTATGACCTTTTCTATTTCTATAGTTTCTGTTGGTTATTTGTCTTTTTTACTATATACTTTGGATATTAGCTCTCTGTCTGTTAGAGAAGCTGCAAATATCTTTTTCCTTTTCATAATTTGTATTTTGACTAGTGCCCTAGTGTTTGTTGACATGTAGAAAGTGGTATTTTCATGCAATCTGATTTATGAATCCTTGCTTTTGTGGCTTTGGGGTTCTGTGTCATATTTAGAATGGCTTTTCCTACCTATCTTCATTTAGAGTTTTGTTTTTCATGCTTAGATTTTTAACCCATGGGAATGTATTACATGTTAGAGATCTAACTTTAGCTTGTTTCTTTTAACATGACCACCCAATTGACCTCTTATTGAGATAAGTAATATTTATTCCATCAGTTAGAAAATGCCACTTTGCTATATAACAACTTTTATTGAATAAATGATCTTTTCCTCTATTGATCTGAAATGACATTTTTATTATATACAAGTCACACTGACATTTGGGTCCTTTCAAAACATTTCTTACTTTGCAGTGGACCATTCTATTTTGTTTATAAATGGGGTAGGCACTATCTGTGGAGAAGGAAATGGCAACCAACTCCAGTGTTCTTGCCTGGAGAATCCCAGGGACGGCAGAACCTGGTGGGCTGCCGTCTATGGGGTCGCACAGAGTTGGACACGACTGAAGTGACTTAGCAGCAGCAGCAGCAGGCACTATCTGATAGGACTGTTTCCCGTGAATCAGTTTTCTTTTTCAGAATTGTCCAGGCTATTCTTGCTTATTTATTTTTCTCATATAAATCTAGAATCAACCTGTCTAGTTCCAAAAATGAAAAATCTTGGTAGTCTTTTTATGATATCATATTAAATGTATAGTCTAAATTAGGGAGAACTGAATTTTTTATGATATTCAGTTATTCTAAAGAATATAGTATACTTTCCCCTTTCTTTATATCACTCAATAGTATTAAGTTTTCTTCATGTAATCAGTTTCTTCATAGACATTTTTAGAAAGTAAGGACCTTTAAAAAAAATGCCACCTAGGCCTCATCCCTGTGCTTCCCAAGTAGCACCAGTGGTAAAAAACCTGCCCTCCAATGCAGGAGACATAAGAGACACGGGTTCAATCCCTGGATCGGGAAGTTCCCCTGGAGAAGGACGTGGCAACCCACTCGAGTATTCTTGCATGGAGAATCCCATGGACAGAGGAACTTGGCTGGCTACAGTCCACGGGGCCGCAAAGAGTCAGACATGACTGAAGTGGCTTAATTCAGACCCTATCCCACAGCAGTGGGATTAGAATTCCAGGGATGGCATCTGGGCAGTTTTGTTCTTGCTACTGTTTTGTCTGTTAAGCTGCCCAGCAGATGATCCTAATGTGTAGCCAGAGGTGATTTTATTCCTACCTATTTTATCATTTGATGGTATTTTATCATCTGTGCTATTTTAAATAGATGCTTCTTCCATTGTATCTTCTAACCAGTTATTTATATATGTAAACTCTATGTCTATATATTTACTTTATGCCAACAATACAATATATTTTTGTACCAGTAGTTTTCCAGTTGGTATCTTATATTCTTCAGGTAAAAAGTCTATCTGCAAATAACAATTTTACCTAATTTCCTTTTTTTTTTAACCTAACTTCCCTTTTCAAACTGTCTTAGAAATTTTCTTCATGAGCCAGTTCATCTTCTTTGTTTATTGTTCTTCAGTGAATTTGTATGAGCTTATCTTTGCATTTATGTATGAATTTCTCAGAAATAAATTTCACTTCAGATGTATTCTGAAGTAAAACTATTAACAGAAAGATGTCAGTACTCGATTATTGAGGTTAAAATTAAAATATACAAATCTACCTCCTACCTCCTAACTGAACCTAAGGGATATAAAAATATCTAATGTGTAGTATATATGTTATTATAGGGAAAAGTAAAGCAATAATAATAGAAATGTGATTCTGAAAACATGGGCATATAAAGGTAAATATAATCCACCTCATTCTGTTCAAACCCTTTAAGATGCATTCATTGTTAGAATTTACCAAGCATCTACAATGTTTTAATCATATTCAGCATAGCTTCTCTGGTGACTCAGTTGGTAAAGAATCTGCTTTCAGTGCAGGAAACTGCCTGCAATGCAGGAGACCCAAGTTCAGTCCCTGGGTTGGGAAGATCCCAGAGAAGAAAATGCCCACGACTCCAGTATTCTTGCCTGGGAAATCCCACGGACAGAGGAACCTGATGAATTACATGCAGTCACAAGGGTCAGACATGACCTAGAGACTAAACCAGCACCATCAGTGTAGAATCATAATTAGGTAAAATTATGTTTTAGGACTGTATCTAATCCAAAATGGTATCTTAACAACCAAGAAAGCAAAAAAAAAAAAAAAAAAAGAAAAAGAAAGAAAGAAAAAGAAAAACTTGCAAAACCAAGACAAATCATCTAATACCAGAGTCTGAGAGGACCTGACTCTCATCAATAGCCGGATTGAGGACGACCTTCGGGCTTCATCTTTCACTCCCTCTTCCAGTCCATCACCATCTGTTGTTCGGAGTTTTGCAATAGCCTCCTACGAGGTCTCCCTGAGCCTGCCCTTGGCTGTCCTCAGTCTCTTCTCAACATAGCAGTCAGAGGGATTCTGTTAAGATAGAGCAGATCACCCTGATGGATACTCAAACCTTCCACTGGTTTCTCACTTTACTCTGTAAAAACCTGCCGGGGTCCACCCCCAGTGGATCCAGGGTAATTCGGAGGGGGGACGGAATCCGCATCCTAGCAAAAAACTTATTTAATTACAGATATAGAGAGAAATTGGAAATGGATAGTGTAGTAGGAAATATTAGTGGAGAAAAAGATGCTGAATAACTTGGTTTACATGGGATACCAATAAAATTCCAAGACAAGAAATTTGCACCATCTACGTTGGGCCACTGGCGCCACTTGAATATTGGAAGGTGCCCCTCCTTGGGCTCCTTCTCACGTGGAACTTAAAAGCCAGGGCAAGTAAGTAGACGTGGTGAGCACCCACGCTCCAGATGGGAATTCAGCCAGAAAAATGGGGAGCAAGAAAGAAATGACACAGGGGAATCAGTCTTTCCAGAAACTGATCCGATTTCTTTATCTTTTAGGTTTGCTTATATACCTTTTGTTATACATAGGGATGAATACAGAGTCATGCGGGGGTCAGCAGTCCTGACCTTTATCAAAATCAGGTGCTTCACATAAATGTATAAAAAAAGGTCTTAGGGGTTTTACATCATCTTCTGGCCATGAGGCCTGCTGACATTTTACAACCCTTTCTTTCTGATAATGGTCAGTTAACTAGAAAACTTATTTTTTCCAAGGGTGTTTTTTCTTAAACCAGGTGCCACCCTCTGAAGGTAGCAGATAAAGTTGCATTCCTATAGGGTGAGGGTGTAGTGGGTTACAACTAAGAAAGGAATTTATTTAACCTAAGGTTAACATGATTAATCTTAAAGGTTAATACTTATTTATCCTATATGCTAGTTATATTCATTATAAGGACAGGGAATATGGAGATTAAGCAGCAAACATCAGCCCAACAAATGAAAACCCTTAAGATCTATTTAGTCTTAAGATAGTGATAAAGTTACATTTTTACATAGCAAGGACACAGTGACTTATAACAAAGTACAGTGATGTATAACAAAAGAGAAAATTCATTAACTCAAAAAGTCTAGTATTGCTAACATCAAAAACTACTATACTTCCTTTTCTATATTCCAAATACATTAATATATTACCAGGTGCCTAAGGATATGGAGGCCTGGTGGCAATCATTGACTCAACAATGAGAAAGGCCCTATGCTAATTAAGATTTTCAAAGTACTCCAAACTCTCTGTGCTATTTATGGTTGAGAGGTAGTAAACAATCATGTGCATAGTGACAGGAGTATGGATAATCCTGTCACACAAACTAGTCTGCCAGCAGAGAGGTTTGACCTGAGACACCCTTGTTACACCCAGGGCAGGGAATATGGAGACTTAGTGGCAATTATTGGCATCACAAATGAAAAACCCTTTACCAATATAACCCCTAACCAACCCACTATACTAATAATTTCTAACTTCCCCAAAAGAATCTGCCTTTAGTAGGTCTAAAACATCTCGTGCCTCTCATGGTTGGGAGGCTGTAAACAATCACATGTGGCCAGACAAACCTGTACAGGCAAGCTAGATAACCTTCAGAGGAGTTTGTAAGTTGAAACACTCTTGTCACGCCCAGGAATTTTTATTGACTTGGAGCTGTAAGTTAACTCCTTCTCTAAGAGAGGTAATGGGGGTCAGCCCCCCAAAAAGTCAGAGGTATAGGTGAGAGCATGAAACATTAAAGTAGGCAGACTCTGATTTGAGGGGTAGATGCTCGGGAACAGGGGGTTTCCTGACACTCGATCCTGCCTTTGCATATGCCAAAGCCTCCTTCCTCATGACCTTTGCCATGGGTCGAGTTCCTCACGCTGGCTCCCAGCAACCTGTTGACTGAAAGAAAAAAAAAAAGAAGAAGAAGCACAACCTAGAAGTTGAGAATTATATTTTATTGGTAGACTGGCTGAGGACCTAAGCCCAGCAAGCAGCCTCTCAGATAGCTCTGAGGGAGAGACTGCCCCAAAGAGGTAAGGGAAGAGCCAGGTTATGTAGGAGTTTTTGCAACAAAAAAGCAGGCAGTAGAAACATCAAAAGACTATGTTAATTAGAGAAAAACAGACATTCCAAGTTAATAAATTTAGCACTTGTCTATGTACTGCTGTTGTTCAGTTACTCAGCTGTGTCCTCTGCAACCCCACTGATTACAGCACGCCAGGCTTCCCTGTCCGTCACTATCTCCCAGAGGTTGCTCAAACTCATGTCCATTGAATAGGTGATGCCATCCAACCATATCATCCTCTGTCACCCCCTTCTCCTCCTGCCCTCAGTCTTTCCTAGCATCAGGGTCTTTTAAAATGAGTCAGTTCTTTATATCAGGTGGCCAAAGTATTGGAGCTTCCGCTTCAGCATCAGTTCTTCCAACGAATATTCAGAGTTGATCTTCAGGATGGACTGGTTTGATCTCCTTGCAGTCCAAGGTACTCTCAAGAGTCTTCTCTAGCATCACAATTTGAAAGCATCACTTCTTTCGCACTCAGCCTTCTTTACGGTCCAACTCTCACATCCAAACATGACTACTGGAAAAACCATAGCTTTGACTATATGGACCTCTGTCGGCAAAGTGATGTCTCTGCTTTTTAATATGCTATCTAGGTTTGTCATAGCTTTTCTTCTAAGGAGCAAGCATCTTTTAATTTCATGGGTGCAGTCACCATCCCCAATTATTCTGAAGCCCAAGAAAATAAAGTCTTTCACTGTTTCTACTTTTTCCCCATCCATTTGCCTTGAAGTGATGGGACCAGATACCATGATCTTCATTTTTTGAATGCTGAGTTTTAAACCAGCTTTTTCACTCTCCTCTTTCACATTCATCAAGAGGCTGTTTATATTTCTCTTTGTTTTCTGCCACTAGAGTAGTATCATCTGCATATCTGAGGTTGTTGATATTTCTCCTGGCAACCTTGATTCTAGCTTGTGTGTCATCCAGCCCAGCATTTCGCATGATGTACTCCACATATAAATTAAATAAGGAGGGTTACAATATACAGCCTTGACATACTCCTTTCCCAATTTTGAACCAGTCTGTTGTTTCATGTTTGATTCTAACCATTGCTTCTTGACCTGCATACAGGTTTCTCAGGAGACAGGTGAGGTGGCCTATGTATGGGAGATGCAAGAAACTGGGCTTAATGAAATCATTCCTTTGATACATATTTGAACAATCTAGGGCCCGCATCCTATTTTTCTAGATCCTAAAAACCTTCAGGGTGCACAGGGAGTGGGGGCAGCTGCAGTGGCTGATGGCCTGATGGTCATAACATCGTTTGTTTATTGATACGGCAGGTGACATTCTGAGTCACAAGCTCCAGTCATTACAGTGGCCTCAGTTCAGTTCAGTTCAGTTGCTCAAGTCATGTCTAACTCTTTGTGACCCCATGGACTGCAGCATGCCAGGCTTCCCTGTGCAACACCAACTTCCAGAGTTTACTCAGACTCCATCAAGTTGGTGATGCCATCCAACCATGTCATCCTCTGTTGTCCCCTTCTCCTCCTGCCCTCAATTTTTCCCAGCATCAGGGTCTTTTCCAATGAGTCAGCACTTTGCATCAGGTGGCCAAAGTACTGGAGTTTCAGCTTCAGCATCAGTCCTTCCAGCGAATATTCGGGACTGATTTCCTTTAGGATGGCCTGGTCGGCTACAGGGCCCTGAGTGATCTGGCCTCTCGCTCTACCTGTCCTCCAGCCCTCCACTTTGCTCACTCTGCTCCAGCCCCACTGGCCTCCCTGCCCTTTCCCAGGAATGTCAGACAAGCATGAACTCAAGCCCTTTGTGCCTGTCAACTCTCTTGGCCTAGAATGCAGTTCTTTCAGACGTCAAAAGGGCTCACTTTATCTCCTCCAGGTCATTGCTAAAATGTTCACCTCATCACAAGGGCTTACCTGCTTTACTGTTTTGCATATAAATCATTACTCTCCAGCTTAGTGTATGTTTTACAGACCATTTGCTGATTCTGTCTCCCACCCCTCCTACCCCACTAGAATGGAGGCTCCTTACAGGAATGGCCTTTGGTCCTTTTTTGTTTCCTAAAGTACCCCCAAGGACCTTACACACAGTAGAAACTCAGCAAATATTTGTTCATTTGGTATGTTAGGAATTTGAGTTTTTCAAATATTACATTGCATTAGAAAACCAACCCATTTGTCCATGACCGGGCAAGGGGTGAAAAGGAGTAGCCTGCTCAAAAAAGCTGAGCTTTCTAGAAAGAGTAAATTCTCAAAAAAGCCTGCAGAGGAGAGTTTGACAGAGGAACTCTATCTCTCTTTATGTTTTCTTTTTCTATGAAAAAGGCCGGATACTAAGTATTTTACGCTTTGTGAGCGTATGGGTCTCTTTCACAACTGCTTGATCCTGCTGTAGCAGCATGAAAGCAGGCAATATGTGAACAAATGAACCTGGCTATATTCCAGTGAAGTCTTGTTTACAAAAACAGGATCTGACCTGTGGGCCACAGACTGCTAACTGCTAGTCTAGAAAAACGGTTCACAGCTCGCTGCAATTTGGAATCACCGGAGGATGTTTAAAAACTATTAATGCCTGGCTTCCACCGCCAAGCATTGAGACTTTTAAAAGCTCTCCAGGTGATTCTAATGTGCAGCAAAATGCAAGAACCACGGGTCTGGAACCTTGTTATTCAAACTATGGCCTTGGACCAGAAGCATCCACATCAATTGGAAGCTTTATATGTTTTTATTTCTCTTTGTAAAAAGGAAAAAAAAAGTATATCTGTATTCTTTCTACTGTTTGTGGTTTTCCATTTCATAAAACCCAGGGGATCTTACTAAAAACTATTATAATTGATGAGATTTGTTAAATAGCTGAGATGAGATTTGTTAAATAAATACAAAAGTCAATACCTATCTGTAAGAATGTTAGTTATCTGTAAAAACAATCACTAGATAAAAATGGAAATTAGGAAAAATATTCCACTCACAATATGACATTCTATAAAAGTTTAAAGTTTAACAGGAGGCATGAACCTAGATGAAAAAAATTATAAAGTTCTATTAAGTTTACAAACAAGATATGGACATGGAATGACAGCACGTTCTGGGGTAGTAGGATTTAATACTAAAATGCTCTTTTCCAGAATTAATGCATACATTTCACACAATGCAGCTTTTAATCCCAATAAGGTTTTTCTTTCATTGGACTAAATGACCTTAAGGTTTTCAAGGAACATTGAATGTCTGAAGTATCTAATAAATTATGGAGAGAGAATATTGAGATCGGACAATCCTTACTGGCTATTAAAGCATACTGTAAATCACTGAATCAAACTAGAATTTGGTAATGAGGGGCCATGAGCAAAAAAGAGAGATAATTACAAAGTAGGTGAAAGAAGCTCAGTGTGGAAAACAGATTGATCCCTTCTACACTGGTTAGATATCTGGGTTTGTGTGTGTGATGCTTACAATTATATACATTAAACTCTCAGTAAAGATTTTTAGCCCCCTTTCTTCTCTTAATTTTAAAGTTAAAAACAGAATCTTAAATTCCTGGGTCAGAAAAATTAAAGTTATAGGCTACTTTTTAAATAATGAAAATGACATAATTTAGAAGAGCATGACACAACCAAAGCTATACTCAGCCTTAAACTTTTTATTATTAAGAGGAAATAAAAATAAATATTCAAGACATCAGAAAAGAAAACAATCATAAATGTTGTAACATTGATGGTAAAAGATTCAGTTCAGTTCAGTCACTCAGTCGTGTCCGACTCTTTGTGACCCCATGAATCGCAGCATGCCAGGCCTCCCTGTCCATCACCATCTCCTGGAGTTCACTCAAACTCACGTCCATTGAGTCGGTGATGCCATCCAGCCATCTCATCCTCTGTCGTCCCCTTTTCCTCCTGCCCCCAATCCCTCCTAGCATCACAGTCTTTTCCAATGAGTCAACTCTTCGCATGAGGTGGCCAAAGTACTGGAGTTTCAGCTTTAGCATCATTCCTTCAAAAATGTTGTAACATTGATGGTAAAAGATTGGTGTCCTTAAATAATGTCTGCTTCCACATAGGATGGGGAATATTGCTCCCACAGTAACAGAAACCAAAGAGAAAAGAAAAAAGCTAGATAATCTGCAAAATTAAAACTCTTTTGAGCCTCTCATAGGACATAGGAACTGAGGAGAGATGAGACACCCAAACTGTCCTACATTTCACAGAACATGGGAGGAAAAACCACTGGCTGAAAGAACAGGTAAGAAAACAAACTATTTTGACAAACTCATTGGAGCCAAATACATGTGAAAATAACAGCAAAAACTAAGAGCTGCACATACAAGGGAGACCACCCACAGTAATGAGATTTCTTTTCACAGACCTCCACCAGCACTCAGGAGAAAGATGGGGAGCAGGGCAGGGGAATAGACAGAGCCTCTTCAGTGGGACAGACATACAGATGGGGAGGGGCTGCCTCTGGAGGAGAAGCATAAAACCCAGAACCTTCTCTTATACAAAGCAGAATTCATCTGCCACTGGGGCAGAAGAGGAAACACTCTCAGTCCCAGTCCTCTGCAAAAGGTCAGCTATCACTGGGAAAGGAAAGATTGTAGCAAAAGGTCTCTGCCACTGAGGGGAGGCACAGCCCCAGTCATGCCCAGGATCCTGCACTGAGAGAAACCCAGTATCTCTCGCAACAGGGGTATGGACAAGAAACTGGCTCTTTTGCACATTATAAGACAAAATTCAGCTGCCACAGGGGAATGTGACAGAAATGTGGATAAGCCCCACTCTTGAGGCACCAGCCCCCATGGCTTACATAGACTGAAGCTAGAATAAGAGAATTTCTTTAAAAAATCAGCCTGCCCCCACAATGAACATCAGCACACTACTTCTGTTCAGTTCAGTTCAGTCGCTCAGTCGTGTCCGACTCTTTGCAACCCCATGGACTGCAGCACATCAAGCCTCCCTGTCCATCACCAACTCCTGGAGTTCACTCAAACTCACGTGCATTGAGTCAGTGATGCCATCCAACCATCTCATCCTCTGTCGTCCCCTTCTCCTCCCGCCTCCAATCTTTCCCAGCATCAGGGTCTTTTCCAGTGAGTCAATTCTTCCCATCAGGTGGCCAAAGTATTGGAGTTTCAGCTTCAGCATCAGTCCTTTCAGTGAATATTCAGGACTGATCTCCTTTAGGATGGACTGGTTGGATCTCCTTGCAGTCCAAGAGAGTCTCAAGAGTCTTCTCCAACACCACAGTTCAAAAGCATCAATTCTTCAGCGCTCAGCCTTCTTCACAGTCCAACTCTCACATCCATACATGACTACAGGAAAAACCATAGCTTTGACTAGATGGACCTTTGTTGGCAAAGTAATGTCCCTGCTTTTTACTATGCTGTCTAGGTATCACTACTTCTGAGAGAAGGGTAAGAAACATGGAGAGAGAAACCCCCCATCTCGCCCCGCATGGCCATGGTGTGCTGAAAGGTAGGGGTGAAGCAGGAACACTGAGAAAAAACTTTGAGCATTCCAGACCTTTCACTAAAGTAGAACAGCCCCAGGACGGAGGGGTCCCGAAGTCTGTACTAGAATAACGATAACTTCAGCAACATCAAAACCCAAACTTAGGTCAGCTACTGCCTACATTGAGTCAACCCCCACCCTAAGCCTGACGGCTGAAGAGGCATGCCCTTTGGAGTAAATACTATTTACCTCAGTAACTTATGTCTGGCATGTGGTCAAACTGACACAGCAAAGAAGCAAGAAAAACCCATTCTGAAGACATAGTCAGAACTAGACTGAGAGATGGCCCAGAAATTGGATCTATGAGAAAAATGACTTGAAAATACTATGATTAATCTACTGAAGGATCTGGGGAGAAATGTGGGTAACATGCATGAACAGATAGGGAATTTCAGCAGCAAAATGGAAACTATTAAAAAAAAAAAGGAATAAAATTGATTTGCCAGGAATGAAAAACATGGTATCATGGATGAAGAAGTCCTTAGCAACCACCTAAACACAAAACATTGTACTCATCTCACACGCTAGTAAAGTAATGCTCTAAATTCTCCAAGCCAGGCTTCAAAAATACATGAACCATGAACTCCCTGATGTTCAAGCTGGTTTTAGAAAAGGCAGAGGAACCAGAGATCAAATTGCCAACATCCGCTGGATCATGGAAAAAGCAAGAGAGTTCCAGAAAAACAACTATTTCTGCTTTATTGACTATGTCAAAGCCTTTGACTGTGTGGATCACAATAAACTGTGGAAAATTCTGAAAGAGATGGGAATACCAGACCAGCTGACCTGCCTCTGGTGAAATCTGTATGCAGGTCAGGAAGCAACAGTTAGAACTGGACATGGAACAACAGACTGGTTCCAAATAGGAAAAGGAGTACGTCAAGGCTGTATATTGTCACCCTGCTTATTTAACTTCTATGCAGAGTACATCATGAGAAACGCTGGACTGGAAGAAACACAAGCTGAAATCAAGATTGCCGGGAGAAATATCAATAATCTCAGATATGCAGATGACACCACCCTTATGGCAGAAAGTGAAGAGGAACTAAAAAGCCTCTTGATGAAAGTGAAAGAGCAGAGTGAAAAAGTTGGCTTAAAGCTCAACATTCAGAAAACGAAGATCATGGCATCCGGTCCCATCACTTCACGGGAAATAGATGGGGAAACAGTGGAAACAGTGTCAGACTTTATTTTTTGGGCCCCAAAATCACTGCAGATGGTGACTGCAGCCATGAAATTAAAAGACGCTTACTCTTTGGAAGAAAAGTTATGAGCAACCTAGATAGTATATTCAAAAGCAGAGACATTACTTTGCTGACTAAGGTCCATCTAGTCAAGGCTATGGTTTTTCCTGTGGTCATGTATGGATGTGAGAGTTGGACTGTGAAGAAGGCTGAGTGCCAAAAAATTGATGCTTCTGAACTGTGGTGTTGGAGAAGACTCTTGAGAGTCCCTTGGAGTGCAAGGAGATCCAACCAGTCCATTCTAAAGGAGATCAGCCCTGGGATTTCTTTGGAAGGAATGATGCTAAAGCTGAAACTCCAGTACTTTGGGCACCTCATGCGAAGAGGTGACTCATTGGAAGACTTTGATGCTGGGAGGGATTGGGGGAAGGAGAAGAAGGGGATGACAGAGGATGAGATGGCTGGATGGCATCACTGACTTGATGGACGTGAGTCTGAGTGAACTCTGGGAGTTGGTGATGGACAGGGAGGCCTGGCATGCTGCGATTCATGGGGTCCCAAAGAGTCGGACACAACTGAGCGATTGAACTGAACTGAAACACAAAACAAAAAATTAGTAAACTTGAAAAAAAGAATTAGTAAACTTAAATACAGGCCAAAAGAAATTGTTCAGAATAAATTTCTGAATTTCATATGGTAACAAACTCCTCTGAGGAGACATTGGATAGGAAAAAAAGAAAAGAATGAAAAAAAAAAAGAAAGAAAAAATGAGGAAAAATAGAACAGAGCATCCAAGAACTGTGGGACAATATGAAAAGATATGAGTGCAATTGAAATAATAGAAGGTGAGTAGAGGGAAAATGTTACAAGAAATAGAAAAGATAATTTCTGAGAGTTTTCTGAAACTAATGAAAGATAAAAAATCAACCTAAATGTTTACAGAAGCCCAAAAAGAATATAGACAAAAATACACATAAGCACATCCTACTCAAACTGCTGAAAAACAGACAAGGAGAAAAATCTTGGAGGCAACCATAGAGGGAAAAAAAACATTCTGTACGAGGGAACAAAGATAAGAATTAAAGCAGATTTCTCATCAAAAACTGTGTAAACTAGTAGACAGTGGTGCAACCTCTTCAAAGACAAACTGTCATCCTAGAATTTTGTATACCTAGTAAAAATTTTTCAAAAATGAAGAAAAAGCTGAGAGAATTTGTTGCCAGCAGATCTGAACTATTTAGAAACATTAAAGGACCTTGTTTAAGCAGAAGGAATATGGCATCAATTGGATATCTGTACCTACACAAAGCAAGAAATAGAAATACTCATATATTACTGGTGGGAATATAAAGTGGTATACTCTGGAAAATGGTTTGGAATTTCCTCAAAAAGTTAAACATAGAATTACCATATTACCCAGCAACTCCACCCCTGGGTGTTTATCCTGGAAAATGGAAGAGAGATGTTCACAGAAAAAGCTGTACACAAATATTCACACTAGCATTGTGCACAATATTCAACAAGTGGAAACAATCCAACAGCTGCTAAGAGATAAATGGTTTTGTGTAGTTCAAAATGTATCATCTGTACAATGGGATAGTATTTAGCCATTAGGAGGAATGAAGTACTGTTACATGCTAAAATATGGATGAACCTTAAAAACATGTTGGTAAGTGAAAAAAGCCAGACACAAAGACCACACACTATTATTACTGCATTTATAGGAAATGTCCAGAATAGACAACTCCATAGAGACAGAAAGTAGATTAGTGATTACCAGGAGATCTGGGATGAAGGCAGTGTGTGAAGGGTTTCTTTTGGGAGTGGTGAAAATGTTCTAGAATTTGATACTACTTTGGACTGCAAGGAGATCCAACCAGTCCATTCTAAAGGAGATCGGTCCTGGGTGTTCTTTGGAAGGAATGATGCTAAAGCTGAAACTCCAGTACTATGGCCACCTCATGCGAAGAGTTGACTCATTGGAAAAGACTCTGATGCTGGGAGGGATTGGGGGCAGGAGGAAAAGGGGACAACAGAGGATGAGATGGCTGGATGGCATCACCGACTTGATGGACCCCTGAGTGGACTCTGGGAGTTGGTGATAGACAGGGAGGCCTGGCGTGCTGCAATTCATGGGGTCGCAAAGAGTTGGACACGACTGAGTGACTGAACTGAACTGATAGTTGCACAAACTTCTGAGTATGTAATACTAAAAAGCACCAAACTATACACTTTTAAAAGCTGAATTTTATGGTTTGTGAATTGTATCTGAAGTTTAAAATGATGAACTAACTGTGAATCATTATTTTTTCATCTAGGAGAATGACAAAAATTTAAAACAATAACTAGATTCATTATTGCAAAGACTATGGGGAAGAAGTCTTAGGCATTAAAAGACTATCCATTGCTTGTGGCTTCCGTCAAGGGCATTTCAGTACCATGTATTAAAATGCTTCAAAAATGCACATGCTTTGCCTTAGCAATTCCAATCCTAGGATTTTACCTTAAGGGAATAATTGAATATCTGTGAAAGGATGTATGTGAAGAGATGTTCCTCACAGAATTATTTATAAAGTGAAAATTGGAAAGCCTTTGTCCCCAAATAAGGGTTATTTAAATAATTGTAATTAACTTCATTCAATTAACTTCTGTTAAACAGATAGTTATATCACATTTTTTATTGACTGCCATGGAAAATTGTCCAAATACAATGTTAACTAGAAAAAAAAGCATGATATGAAATACTGTATATAGTATGACATATTTCTGTAAATAAACAGACCTGGTCACTATAGTATGAAGGATATATATCTAAGTATTATATGTGAGTGATATTTAGTGATTGTTATTGTCTAATTTTTATGCAATATGTGCTATTTATATAATAAAATATTTTATTTTAAAAAGATTATGTCAAGTTTAACATCACCAATATTAAGACAAACTAAAACCTTGTGCCCCAAAAACAATGCACTGATGACACAGTACTACACATGTATTATTTCAGCCCCAGAAGTCTAATCAAGATTTAATTTTATGGAAACAAATACAACTTTACAATTCTGCAAAACATGTGTCATGGGCCCTTCAGACCCCTGTGTGTCATAAAATGAAAAAGAAAGTCTGGGAAACTCTTCTGGATAAACAACCACTAGAGCAATATTACAATCAAAGATAATTCATGATTTTTGGCTGTTTCAAGCACAGAGAATGAAAATAAACTCATTGCAAACCACATCTTTGTGAAATTCATCAGGGACAAAGAGAAGAATCAAGAAGATTCTAGAATGGAAAAACATCCAAACCAAGAGTCAGAATGACTTTAGGCTTTTACACACAAACACTTAGAAGGCAATTGAGAAATGCCATCAATATTTAGAAAGAAAATATTTCCACTATAAAATTGCAAACACATCCAAGTCATCAGCAAAGCATGAAGGTTAAAGGCAGAAATTTTCAGACATGCGAGGTCCCAAAAAGTTACCCTTTTTCAGGAAGCCACTGAGGGATGCTTTCTACCCAAGCAAAGAAATTAACCAATAAAGAAGAAAACACATGAAATTAGAAAGCAGGAGAACTAACCAAAGCTAAGTGCAAGGAGTCTCTAGGGTGATGGTGAAGGAGGTCCCCAGATGCATGTGGACCAGAAGGCAACCTGTCCAGATTGAATCCACGTGGCAAGGAGTCTCTAGGGTGATGGTGAAGGAGGTCCCCAGATGCATGTGGACCAGAAGGCAACCTGTCCAGATTGAATCCACGTGGCTCAAGTAACAGGTACATTGAGGGCTCTCTCTGCTCTCTCCTCAGCCTCTGTCCAGTCTTTTAACTTTATGACATATTGGATGCTGTGTTCTACCAAAGGGGAAGAAATCAAGGAAAAAGGAGATCCGAGAAACAAGAACTCCAACTGAAGAGAAAGGCAGAGAGTTTCTCTGATGACAATGAAGGGACATTTCTGGGATGATCATTAGGCAGCAGGCCTAGACAGAAACCAGCCCACGCTGGGAGGAAACGGAAGTCTTTGGTAAGAAGGTTTCCGAGAAAAAACAGGGAGGTGCTATATCATGTTATGATATTCACCTTGTGGAAATTATACACAAAGGACTAGCTTGTGAGGGAATCCTTAAGGTACAGGAAGACCTACCTATTGTAATAAAGAAATTTAGGAAAAAGTAATTATTAATGTAAAGAGAAAATGATGATACTCATAGTACATTACAACATTCATTATTTTCATTTCAAAATAATGTGAAAACTGAATATAGATAGATCTAACCTAAAAGTACAATACTACTGTATTAACAGTATGGGAAAAGAGAAACCATGGGAAAAGGGTGTGAGAGCTAAATCTGTGTCCTTACCTAACGAGAAACCAACAGGTAATATCTGAAATCAATGAAGCAATAAGTAGTATTGTACATTTAGTATTTAGAATTATGAAATAAAGTAAATGCCAGAACAGAAATAGAACTAAATTGGCTCCTCTCTAGAAGAAGGGAAGGAGACATGAGGCTGTGTGGATGGGAAACTTCACCTTGTTACCAGCCATCCAGTTCTAGCTGATTTTCCAACTATGTGCAGGCATTACTTTGAGAAGAATCTATGTTTTTAATTTTTCTTTAAAAGCTTTTGGCCATGCCACATGGCTTGCAGGATCTTAGTTCCCTGACCAGGGATCGAACCCAGGCCCTCAGCAGTGAAAGTGCAAAGTCCTAACCACTGGACCACCAGGGAATTCCCTGAAGAATTTCCTGAAGAATTGGTTTTTTTTTATATCAATGTTTTATCAGGTCTTAGCAAAGCTCTGTAAAATGTAATTTTTCTGGTAGAGTCTTGTTTTGCTGTATGGAAGCATTTCAACAAATTTGAGACAAACTATAGAATTATCTTGAGAAATATTAAGGTGATATTGGCTAGGAGAATCACTGAGTTATGAGTATTGCTCAGAGACAGCTCCCTGGAAGAAGCCAAAATGATGTATGTGATACAGAGAGAAGCAATGGGCAAACTCCTCTGAGGGGAGAATGTGAAAATTAAACCAGGAGTTTCATTTCCCAAGGCTATCACCCTACCTCCTAAATGTTCCAACAATAAAGACTATTCCTATACCTCCCCAGAGCTTCCCTGAGCTTTTCTGGATCATACTGGCATAGGAATAACAGGCATTTTTTCCCTTAGGTTGATGGATTTATAATCAAGGTAGAAACATTGCTCAAATTTTTCTGAAATGCATCACATATCCATTAATTCATCAACTCAAAAAAAAAATTTACTGATACCTACCACGTGTCAGGTCCAGTGATAGGTACTGGGGATATAATAAAAATGGCAAAGTTCTCTGGTCAAAGGACAATGGCTTGGGAAATGAGATTCCTACTGCAACTGACAGAGGCATCCGCTGCACCCACCAAACCCACCTATCCTGCACTTCTCAGCCTGGGAACATGAACCGCCACAGACACCCAGACCAGGAAGCACAGGAAGTGTACTTTCACCATAATTAATGTGGAGGGGGCATAAAAGACAAATTGATGCTTCCAACAGGAAAACTAAAATTTGTGAGGAGGTAGGGCTGAAATAAAAAGAGATAGCATTTAATCTAAACCATTTCCTGTGAGTTGGATGTCTTTTTTAAAAATTGGCCGCCTTATCATTTTCTTAGTCACCTTTTCTCTAGGCTTATTGGAGGCGTACCCACTCCTAGCAACCTCCCATCTGCTGAAAAACAGAATCAAGAGAATGAAGAGCCATAATGATACATCCAGCACTGAGTGAAAATATTAGGAGAAAAGCAATAAATGTACTACCCCATTTGCATAAAACCTATTAATGCCCTCTTCAGACTAACGGCATGAATTTTATATCAAGGAGAACAGCTGTGATCTGCTGTTTCTAGTAATGCGGAGTATTTGAAACAACTTGCAAACAACTGCTACTCCTAATTGCCAGCCAATACCCTTGATTTGCTCTCTCCAAATAAAACACTCTGGTTGTTGGCCAGAGGAAGATTTATCTGTTGGGCTCCTCGGCTCAAAACGCTGTTCGGTTTTTTTGTGTTCCTGTTTTTCCCAGGCTAGTGCAAATCCATTGCACTTCAAATCTTTCTCTTTTTATTTTAATCAAAACCAGTGCCTTTTCTACTTTTTTTCCTGCTGCCAATCTACCATTTTGAAGGGTATAGCCTCAATCAGGACCTCAGGACCTTCCTCCCCAGTGTGCTAGTCCAGGTTAACGATGGCTGGGCAAAGCCACCTTCTGTCTGGCTGTTCGTTGTTCGGTCTCTAAGTCGTGTCTGGCTGAGTTCTACGTAAACAGCCAACGGGAGAGGTTCCTAGAGCCCAGGGTTTTGCGACTCCCGCGAGGGCAGCGCGGGGCTGCGGCACAGATTGGAAGGAGATCTACCCGGATTGGGAGGGGAGACGCGCAGAGGAAGGTGGAGAAGAGGGATCATGTGTGTTCCTCCAGTGTACAACCCCCATTTGAGTGACAAATGACGAGGACATCCTATAAAAACAACTAAGCGCCAAGCTGCCCGCATCCATCTCCCTCTTCGCGCGTGTGCGTTTTCAACTAACTTTGGGAACTCCGCGCAGCCTCTCCTCCACCTCGGTTTCCCGCGCCCTGCCTGCCCTTTTCGGTACCTCCTCTTCCTCCAGGCAAAGGATGGAGGCTCCCTTCAGCCCCTCAACTCCGTCGCCGGCGCCCAACCTCTCCGTACCCATCTCGCTGGGCTGGGGTCTCAACCTGACTTCCGAACAGGGAGCCCCCGGACAAGGAGCCCCCGTCCCGGGACCCCCGCCTCCGCCGCCTCCGCCGCCTCCGCCGCCGTCCGGGCCGCCCAGCCGCCGCGTCCGCCTTGTCTTCCTGGGGGTCATCCTGGTGGTGACGGTGGCCGGCAACGCCACGGTGCTGTGTCGCCTGTGCGGCGGCGGCGGCGGCGGGCCCTGGCCGGGTCCCAAGCGTCGCAAGATGGACTTCCTGCTGGTGCAGCTGGCCCTGGCCGACCTGTACGCGGGCGGGGGCACCGCGCTGTCGCAGCTGGCTTGGGAACTGCTGGGCGAGCCGCGCCGGGCCGCGGGCGACCTGGCGTGCCGCTGCGTGCACCTCCTGCGGGCGTCCGGCCGCGCCGCCTCGGCCTACCTCGTGGCGCTCATCGCCCTCGAGCGCCAGCGCTCCGTGCGCCGTCCGCAGGGCCCGCCGCTGCCCGCGCGCGCCCTCGCCGCCCTGGGCTGGCTGCTGGCGCTGCTGCTGGCGCTGCCCGCCGCCTTCGTGGTGCGCGGGGGCGGCGAGGGGGGGCGCGGGCAGCGGCGGGCCCTGCGGACGGCGCACGGAGCGCTGGCGC
>NW_024070189.1:15425172-15524846 GCF_014754425.2 Oryx dammah | reverse complement strand
CTGCTGGCGCTGCCCGCCGCCTTCGTGGTGCGCGGGGGCGCCCCCTCGCCGCCGCCGCCTGCCGCGCCCCCGCCCGCCCGCGCCTGGCCCGGGGAGCGCCGCTGCCACGACATCTTCGCGCCGCTGCCGCGCTGGCACCTGATGCTGTACGCGCTCTACGAGGCCTTGGCGGGCTTCGCGGCGCCGGCCGCGGTCATGAGCTTCGCGGGCGGGCGCCTGCTCCGCGCCTGGCGGCCGCGCCCGCCCCAGGCCCCATCGGCGGCGACGGCGGCACCCAGGTCAGCCAGTCCTGGCCAGGCCTCCGCGCCCAACGTGCTGCCGCGCGCCAAGGTGCAGAGCCTCAAGATGAGCCTAGTGCTGGCGCTGCTGTTCGTGGGGTGCCAGCTGCCCTACTTCGCGGCCCGGCTGGCAGCCACGTGGTCGTCTGGACCCGTGGGGGACTGGGAGACCGACGACCTGGCGGTGGCGCTGCGCCTCGTGGGGGTGGCCAACAGCGCCCTCGATCCCTTCGTCTACCTGTTTTTCCAGGCGGGCGACTGTCGGCTCCGGCGGCGCCTGCGGAGGCGCCTGGGCGCGCTGTGCTGCCCGCCGGAGGGGGTCGCGGAGGACGAGGAGGGGGCCCGGGGCCACCAGGCTCTCCACCGCCACCGCTGGCCCCACCCGCATTATCACCACGCCCGGCGGGAGCAGGCCGAGCAGGGTTACCTGCGCCCACCGCCGCCACGCCCCCGGCCGCCGCCCTGCTCCTGCGAAAGCGTCTTCTAGGCTGTTTGATGGCCGGGGACGGGTCATCTGTCGCTGCGCCGCCGCCTCCGCGCAACACGAGGCCGGCAGGGGTCTTTCTAGCTCACAGCCAGCAGGAGGGTCTGTGAGAGCCTCACCCTGAATCTGCCCCTGCCCTCCACTCCCCTATTGTAATTTCTTTATATATTGTTTACATTTTACATTCTTCCAGGTTTTCTCCTTTCCTTGTCACATGTCCCCCATTCGGAGACGAGAGAGTGACCCGCTGGGAATTTGAAAAATTGAAGTTAGAATTATTTTTGCAGTTCTCTTTTGCTCCCATAGTCTTCTGGCTAAGATCACTGGTTTTAGCCAAAGTGCCGAGCTCTCATTCTTTCATGTGCCGCCCCTGTTTTCACTTATTTGGGATAGTGTTCAACTGTACCTTCGGGACCAGAGAAGGCGCCTCTAGTTCCGGGAGGAATAGCCTCACATTGTTCTCCCCGGGGAGCCTGAAAACTGTACTGGTGATTCTATCAGAAATGTAATCTTGCTGTCACTTCAGAGCCACAGAGTATTTGTGAAATAAAAACATTTCCCACTGAGCAATTAGGACTTAAAAACAACAACAACAACAACAACATGGTACTGTGTTTTCTCAGAAAAAAAAAATTAGTGTGGTCTTTTTTTAGTCTAGCTTCCACTTCAGGAGAAAGCTGGGATTGTAGGAGGGAGAACATAACATTGGAACATTTCAAAGACGCCCAGTTTCTGTAGGAAATGGTTCCTGTGTCCAGACCAACCTCTACAGCTGCGATGCTGTGAACAGGTGGGGACTCTCAGCACAAAAACCCTAGCAGACTAGAGAAGGGAAGTACCTGGGTGCTGCATAGGGGAGAGGCTCAGTCCCAGGTGGAGCTTTAGGGAGACTGGCAGCTGGAAAGAAAGCTGCAACCTCCCAATGCTGCACGGATATATAAAACTCTCTCTCTTTTTTTTCCCCCCACAAAGGCAGTGTCTACTAATGTGCACTGCTGAGGACAAAGTCAAGGAGCAGATTTAGTCAATGACCTCCTCCTCCTAACTGTCCTTGGTTCTAGAGAGAAGTAACAGCGCTGATGAACAAATATCCGTGTGTTTACCAGTGTCTTTCATCTGAGAATCTGCAAGCTTTCCATTACAGTGTTTCGGGTTCCTGCACAAATGCAGGACTAAGATTCAAAAAGAGGAAATGACTGGTGAAGTTCACTGGCGGAGCTAATGCTCTTTGAGGTCCTTCTTTGTTTTGATCACTGATGAATCTCACATTCTTAGACAATGTTTGATATATAGTATGGACCCAAAACACATTTGTTGATTAATCATCATATGAGTCAGGCATAGATAGACTGGAATAAAAGATTTACAAAAAGACATCTTCACTAGACTTGGCTTACCTCCCTCCAAAATCGTGTCCAAAAATGTTATAGAGTTACAGATTTTCCTTTCTTTCTTTAATCCTTCTTATCCTGCTGAGGCATGCAATGTACCAAGAATAAGACACCTAAAGAGAAAAGAACACGATTGTCTTCATGAACCTAAATCTGGGTTATAGCATTACTTTTATTCATTAATAAACACTTACTACTTATTTTGTGCCAAGCAACCTGCTAGGCATTGGAGATGCTAAGGTGAATAAGACACATCTTTCCCTCAAAGACTTTGTAATCATGCGTAGGAGACACTCTGAGAAGTGCAGCACAAATACAGTCAGATGGGATTTAACAAGGGTTCCAGGCAGGGTGTCAGGGCACTGAACATTGGACAACTTTGACAGCCTGGGGGAAAGGGGCGTGGCCCATCAGATGTGCATGCTAAATTGCTTCGGTCCTGTCTGACTCTTTGTGATCCTGTGGACTGCAGCCCACCGGGATCCTCTGAACATGGGATTCTCCAGGCAAGAATACTGGAGTGGGTTGCCATGGATCTGCTTAACCTCCTCCAGGGGATCTGCTTAACCCAGGGATCATTTCCTGTGGCCCCTGCATTGCAGGCAGATTCTTTATCACGGAGCCACTGGGGAATACTGAAAGGTATTCTGTGCAGTTAAAAAAGAGCTAGCCACACAGGAACATACAGCTAAAATAAGTAAACAAGACCTATTACATAATTTGAAGGGGAAAGTGTGTAGCAAACAGCCAGAAGTATAACTAAAACCACAACTGGCTATAAATCATTTACTAAAAATACAACAATCTAGCTCATTTGTGAAAGAGAAGATAGATTTAAAACATGTTTTATCTAAGCTACTTCCTAGGAAACACTAAAGGAAGTGGAAAATTTGAGGAGTTTCTCTCTCATTTCTAAAATGTTCTGACTCAATCAAAGGGAAGATATTAATAAAATACTAATACAAATTAATAGTTTAATTAAGTGAAACATGTTTTGCAAAGTTGAGAGGCAATGTAACATAATGAAAAGAGCAGTCTTTGGAGCCTGAAGATTTGGACTTGTTTCATCTCTATGACATAGCAGCTTGTGACTTTGGTCTGTTTGCTGAATCTTTTTGAGTCTTAGTTTTCTCATCAATACAATGATATTTTCATTACCTTACTTCCTAGGACTCATGTATGTAAAATACTTGATTGATGGGTAGGGGGATTGTCCTGTCAGCTTGTCTCTTTAGATTCACCCTTGTGTTCAATATACAACAGCTATTGTTATTCTCCAGCTCTGGGCTATGAGGAATAATAAAAGCCAGTTGAGTAATATTACCTGAAAGGAAGCAAGAAATCTTGGAGAATCTATGTAAGATGAATGCATTCAATGGTGCTACATGGTAATAGAGAAATTAGGCCTTTCAGCAGGTAGTACGCTCACAGTAATTGTCAGCTGCCTTCCTTGAATCCATTTTTTCTTTTCTAGCAGTTCTCAGGTTCTTATTATCTATGCCTCTTATGAACAGTCATGTTTTGAGGGAAGCTGATTCCTCTCCCACTCCAAGACTGGGCCTTAATGAGTCTAAGACATCAAAATAAGTCCACTCCCCGCTTACCACCATGTCCTGCTCAGAAATGGTCATGTGATCCAGTTAAGATCAACAAGACTTGGGGGAAGGGTTGTTGAGGGACATCTAGGAAGGGGCTCCTTAACTCTTCTGAGAGAGCCATGGGCGCCAGCAAGCTCTCTCCATCTCTCTCCCACTGACACTAAATGAGGGAGCATGATGTGTGGCTGGCGGCTGGCAGTCCACCTCTCACCATGAGGGGCACCAGCAGTAAGATGAAGCCAATACTGGATACAGCAGGGTGACGAGATGAAAAGAAGTTAAGATTCTTAATGACTTCACTGAGTTGTCATGTTAAACACCACTGAGGCACACCTACTGCAGGTCCCATTAAATAAACCTATACATTTTCCTATTGCTCAAGGCAGTTAAACTAAATTTTTGGTTACTTGTAGCAGCAGGCAGCCTCTAAGTGAAGATGTCTGGCAAGAAAAAGTATCTCATTTGATTCTCTTACTGCGTGTTCTTTATCAAAAAAATAGGAACATTCCAAGAGCAATTTTATGTAGTTCATTAGCCACTAGATATTCAGGGACTCATATTGGGCATAGTGGGACAGATGGAAGAAAATCAAAGATGTAACTCTTGTATTTTAAAAATTTATATTCTATGAAGAACTATAATTTTTATGTTAAGAACTTTATTGAGATATCTCAACCTGTAACTATTAATGTTATAGAAAATTTACAAATTCTTGCCATTGGTAATTTTACTGATTTATTTGTTCATTCATTCATTTTGGTATTTACTAATGAAAGATCTATCTTGTGCAAGATACTGTATCACTTATCACAGACATATATGTCATTTAAAGTTTAGGTTTTGGGTGGGAACTTAGGCCAACTATTACTATACTTTCTTTGATCAGATCTGGAAGTGATGACCTGAAATGTGCTGAGGTAGGGCTTCCCAGGTGGCTCAAGTGGTAAAGAATCCACCTGCCAATGCAGGAGATATGAGTTTGATTCCTGAGTCCAGAAGATCCCCTGGAGTAAGAACCCACTCCAGTATTCTTGCCTGAGAAACTGCATGGACAGAGGAGCCTGGAGGGCTACAGTCCATGGGGTCTCAGAGTCAGACACAGCTGAGTGACTGAGTGTGCACACACACACACACACACACACACACACACATTACTGTACACTGGCCCCTAGAGAGTCACTCTTCTTGATATCCGTCCCTTGTGTAATCTTTTCCCACAGAGTCTGGGTTTGGCCATGTGTCCTGCTTTGGCAATGGACATCAGCAGATGTTTCACAGACAAGCTCTTGATAAGCATTTATGCATAGGGCTTGCTTTCTCAGAAAAGCTGCATTGAGACACCCATGCCATGAAACAGCCAAGAATGAAAGATCACAGAGAGAGTAAAAGCCAGCTACTCAGCCATTCTAACAGGGCCCAGTTCCAGCTAACTGCACTCATGTTAGTAAGCCCAGGGGAGAGCAAAGGGAGAGCTGCCATGCTAACCCACAGACTTGTGAGAAATAATAAATCATAGTGTTAGGGTGGTGTGCTTTGCAGCAATTGATAACTAAAACCGGGTGGAGTAGTAAAGTGGTATTGAATACATTAAAAATGAAAGTCAAAAGGCCCAGATATCATAAGACCTGGGTTCTAGTCTCCTACCATGTGTCAAATTCTGATATTCAACTGCTTACCATATAATCTGATGAGGCCTCATACAAGCTTGAAGTGAGAGAACCCCAAGCTAAGGGAACAGAATTAGAGCGCCAGCTCTAATCCCTTTTCCAAAAGGTGAAATCTTCTATGGCCAAACCCTGGCAGTTCTGGATATGGTTTTACTAAGCAAGGGACTATTGTCTGCCTTCAAAGTGCTCATAGATAAATAATGGGGACTGCAACAATAATAACAGCTAAAATTTATTAAATAATTTCCATGAAGCTTGGCACTTTACAAGCATCAATTCATTTAATCCTCATAACAACTAAAAGGAAAGTATCACAACCACCTTCAATTTACAGATAAGGAAATGGAGGCTAAAAAGGATAACATGCCCAGGATCAAAGAGCTAGTAAGTGGCAGAGCTGTGGGGGTTGGTTGGTTTGTTTGGGGTTTTTTCCCTCATCATCTGCACAGGTAATAGCCAAGAAGTTTATCTGAGCCTCAGACACAGACTTGCTTTACAGACTTACATGCCTGTTAGAGACACAGCCTAGACATATACAAGCGGGGGACAGGGGTGATGGATGTGGGGTAAAAAAATAGCTACCAAAAGAGTGAAATGTGTTTTAGAAAAAACAGTATATGAGTATTTCAGAGAGTTTCATCGTTTCAGCCTCTGAACTATACAAGTGAAGAACTCACTCGCTAGGCATGGAGGAGACTGCCAGCTCTTCACTAAAATCTATTCTCCCCTTCTTAAGTGGCTATCCTGCCAGAGACTCCATTTCCCAGACTCCCTTGCAGCTAGGTACAGCTATGTAACATGTTGTCAGCAATGCAACGTGAGCAAAAGTGACATGTGTGGCTTCCAGACTTGGGCCTTAGGACATAAGGCTTGTGCTCCTCCATGCTCTCTTCCCTCTTCCTATTGGCTGGAAGACGAGGTGACAGTCACATGAGGTGACAGTCACATGAAGTGACAACGATCAGGTTCATCCATTTGAATGAGGACAACATCCTAGAGATTCCTTCAGGATCTTGTGGGGGCACAGACGACCTAAACTGGCTGGGGGATTATGTGAGAGAAATACATTTCTGTCTTCTTTAAGCCACTGAACTGTTTATTATGGCAACTAATATTTTGAGCTTGTACTAAATTAGACAGCAATTAATATTTTGAGCTTGTACTAAATGAGACTAGGAGATGGTTTTGCTCGTCAGTTTTCTGTTCCCTAGGCCCTGTGTTTCCAGGGGAGTTTGGGGTGAATTTAAGCAGAACCAGGTCTAGAATGTGAAATCTTCAGAGATCTAAGACGTCTGAGCCAAATCATGCCTGTGGGATACATCTTATATTTTCCCCAAAAGAAGTCCTTAACCTCAGGAAACACTTCTTTTTTTCTAATCTGAAAGTTGAAAGTGTTAGAGAAACCTCATGTCTCTGGACATTAGTCCAGAAGCAGTAATCCACAATGCAGCAGGCCTTCTGGTTGCCCACGTTAACATTTCTTATTCTCTTTCCTTGCTAGAAGAATCTTGATTGTGTTCATAGGGCTAGAAATCATCTGAGTGCTTCCTCTTTACTTATATGTCTGATGCCTTGGCTGGGATAGTCAAAACTGGACTCATCAGGAACATCAACCAAAGTGCCTAATATTGCTTTCCATGTGGCTTTGGTTTTCCCATTGCATGATGGCCATAGAGTAGTCAAACTTCTCCTAAGACAGCTCAAGTTTCCAAGAGCAAGTGTTCTAGTGAATAAGCCACATGGCTCTGCACAGTCTTGTCTCAAAAGTCTCACAGAAGCATATCATCTGTAATCTACTAGTTGAAGCAGCCCCAGGTTCAAAGGCAGAGAACAGAAACCCTACCCTCTAAGGAATGAGGTGTCAAAGAATTTTCAGTCATATTTTAAAACTGCCACACCATCCACCAAGATAATGTTATCCCTAGCTCTGGGATATATATCCAAGAGAACCACAGTAATTCCAGTCTTCCTACTAGTTGACTGGTTTTGGACAATGACACTAGAGGTAAGAGCTTCTGGGGGCTACTGGAAAATCTGCTGTACTCTACCAATTCAAATGCTAATCTCATCCAGAAACATCCACACAGGCACACAAAGAAATGTTTAACCAAATATCTATGCAGTCACAAGAAACTATGGGGTCTCCTTATAACTTAATCCTTACTAACAATCATCAATTATGCTTGCATATTTGTTTTTCTTCCTTCAGTTCAGTTCAGTTGTTCAGTCGTGTCCGACACTTTGTGACCCCATGAATCGCAGCACGCCAGGCCTCCCTGTCCATCACCAACTCCCGGAGCTCACTCAGATTCATGTCCATCGAGTCAGTGATACTATCCAGCCATCTCATCCTCTGTCATCCCCTTCTTCTCCCGCCCCCAATCCCTCCCAGCATCAGAGTCTTTTCCAATGAGTCCACTCTTCGCATGAGGTGGCCAAAGTACTGGAGTTTCAGCTTTAGCATCATTCCTTCCAAAGAAATCCCAGGACTGATCTTCAGAATGGACTGGTTGGATCTTCTTGCAATCCAAGGGACTCTCAAGAGTCTTCTCCAACACCACGGTTAAAAAGGATCAATACTTCGGTGCTCAGCCTTCTTCACAGTCCAACTCTCACATCCATACATGACCACTGGAAAAACCATAGCCTTGACTAGATGGACCTTAGTCAGCAAAGTAATGTCTTTGCTTTTGAATATGCTATCTAGGTTGGTCATAACTTTTCTTCCAAGGAGTAAGTGTCTTTTAATTTCATGGCTGCAATCACCATCTGCAGTGATTTTGGGGCCCAAAAAAATAAAGTCTGACACTGTTTCCACTGTTTCCCCATCTATTTCCCATGAAGTGATGGGACCGGATGCCATGATCTTCGTTTTCTGAATGTTGAGCTTTAAGCTAACTTTTTCACTCTGCTCTTTCACTTTCATCAAGAGGCTTTTTAGTTCCTCTTCACTTTCTGCCATAAGGGTGGTGTCATCTGCATATCTGAGATTATTGATATTTCTCCCGGCAATCTTGATTCCAGCTTGTTTCTTCCAGCCCAGCGTTTCTCATGATGTACTCTGCATAGAAGTTAAATAAGCAGGGTGACAATATACAGCCTTGATGTACTCCTTTTCCTATTTGGAACCAGTCTGTTGTTCCATGTCCACTTCTAACTTTTTCTTCCGTAAGGTGCTCTAATAGGTCTATCACTTCTAATTCTTTAACCACTGAAGGATACAGGCGATTGACAATTTAGCCTGTGCTATCATCATTGAGGTTACCCTAAGACAAAGAATTTGAGTAACACATACTGGATATTAAAGAATCAATGTGCAAGTTGTAACCTTCATTTCTCTGGCCAGTGAAGTCACACCACTGCTGGAGCATTGGAATGGCCCATTGGAAGTGATATAGCAAGCATTTCATCAGCTAGCTGGATGGAGCTTTTAACACATACTTTGAATTTTTTTACTCTTTACTGAACATTTATCAGAGTATATTTTTAAAATGAGAGCCTGCCCGAGGCCAACATGTCCAAGTGTACTTTGTGAAGCACCAGATGCCTCCATATTAATCTATTTTAAAGGAAAAAAGTTTCCTAGTTAAACGTTTGGAACACTAGGTTAAATAGGTTTCCCTCTTCTTTTTTTACATTTTTATTATAAAGTAGATAGAAAACTTGAAAAATAACACAAAAGAACACCCACATATACACCACTGAGATTCAATAGTTGTTAACATTTTGCTTTCTTTGCTTTGATACATATTTTTTGTTGTTGATTTTGAATAACTTGAGACTTAGTTGCAGACATTATGATATCATTACACCTCACCTTTGAATACTTGAATGTGCACCTCCTAAGACATTCTTGTATAACCCTAAAAGCATCATCAAAAAATTAACCATAATTCCCTAGTATCACCTAATATCCAGTCCAGATTCAAAACTTCCCTTTTGCCCTCAATATACTTGAACAGATTTTTTTCTTTTGAAGCAAAATATAATTACATTTGATCATTATGTTTCTTTAGTCTCTTTTATCACTGCAGATGGTGACTGCAGCCGTGAAATTAAAAGGCACTTACTCCTTGGAAGAAAAGTTATGACCAACCTAGATAGCATATTCAAAAGCAGAGACATTACTTTGTCAACAAAGGTCCGTCTAGTTAAGGCTATAGTTTTTCCAGTAGTCATGTATGGATGTGAGAGTTGGACTGTAAAGAAGGCTGAGCACTGAAGAACTGATGCTTTTGAACTGTGGTGTTGGAGAAGACTCTTGAGAGTCCTTTGGACTGCAAGGAGATCCAACCAGTCCATTCTGAAGGAGATCAGCCCTGGGTGTTCTTTGGAAGGAATGATGCTAAAGCTGAAACTCCAGTACTTTGGCCACCTCATGCGAAGAGGTGACTCATTGGAAAAGACTCTGATGCTGGGAGGGATTGGGGGCAGGAGGAGAAGGGGACGACAGAGGATGAGATGGCTGGATGGCATCACTGACTTGATGGACGTGAGTCTGAGTGAACTCCGGGAGTTGGTGATGGACAGGGAGGCCTGGCGTGCTGTGATTCATGGGGTCGCAAAGAGTCAGACACAACTGAGCGACTGAACTGAACTGAACTGATTCTAAAATATTCCCACTGCCCTGTAAAAAAAAAAAAAAAAAAAGATACTGTGCTTTTGAAGAAACCAAGCCAGTTGACTCACAAGATATCATGCATTCTTAATTTTTCTGAGTATTTCCTCACAGTACCTTCAAATTTGTTCCTCTCTTCCCAACCAGGTTTCTTTACAGTGGTACCTTTCAGAGTTCTCAACATGTTAATGGGCACCTTTTCTGAGCCTCTGTAATCACAATATTTCTTTGTCTGGGAAATGGCCCCACCAACACACACACACACACACACACACACTCACTCACACACTCAGGCCTCCAGCAGTCGCATCTGGACTTCATAACTCCATCTTCAGGGCTACTACATCAGAATCACCTCCTAAAAGACTAGGGCAGGTATGACAAGAAGTTACAGAAATTTTGACAGATTTAAGAAGGGGAAACTAGGAAAATTAGGGTGCATTAACTATAATTGAAAGAATTATAGTTGTTGTAGCAATTCAGTTCAGTCACTCAGTCATGTCCGACTTTCACAGTCCCATTGACTGCAGCATGCCAAGCCTCCCTGTCCATCACCAACTCCCAGAGCTTACTCAAACTCATGTCCATTGAGTTGGTAAGGGCATCCAGCTATCTCATCCTCTGTTGTCCCCTTCTCCTCCCACCTTCAATCTTTACCAGCATCAGGGTCTTTTCAAATGAGTCAGTTCTTCACATCAGGTGGCCAAAGTATTGGAGTTTCAGCTTCAGCATCAGTCCTTCCAATGAATATTCAGGACTGATTTCCTTTAGAATGGACTGGCTGGATCTCCTTGCAGTCCAAGGTACTCTCAAGAGTCTTTTCCGACATCACAGTTCAAAAACACCAACTCTTCGGGGCTCAGCTTTCTTCATAGTCCAACTCTCACATCCATACGTGACCATTGGAAAAACCATAGCCTTGACTAGATGGACTTTTGTTGGCAAAGTAATGTCTCTGCATTTTAATATGCTGTCTAGGTTGGTCATAACTTTTCTTCCAATGAGTTACCATCTGCAGTGATTTTTGGAGCCCCCCAAAATAAAATCTGTCACTGTTTCCACTGTTTCCCCATC
The DNA here is from genome assembly GCF_014754425.2 of Oryx dammah. NCBI lineage: Eukaryota > Metazoa > Chordata > Mammalia > Artiodactyla > Bovidae > Oryx > Oryx dammah. Next base: position 15,513,736 of record NW_024070189.1, on the reverse strand, counting down.
TGTTTGCCATGAAGTGATGGGACCAGATGCCATAATCTTAAGTTTTCTGAATGTTGAGCTTTAAGCCAACTTTTTCACTCTCGTCTTTCATTTTCATCAAGAGACTCTTTAGTTCTTCTTTGCTTTCTGCCATAAGGGTGGTGTCATCTGCATATCTTGAGGTTATTGATATTTCTCCCAGCAATCTTGATTCCAGCTGTACTTCCTCCAGCCCAGTGTTTCTCATGATGTACTTTGCATAAAAGTTAAATAAGCAGGGTGACTATATACAGCCTTTGCCGGGAGCCAGCACAAGGAGTCCCGCCCATGGCAAAGGTCATGAGGTTAAGGGGCCCGACAGGCAAAGGCGATTCGGGCCTTAAGGGAGCCTCGCTGGATCTGCTCGTGCATCTGCCCCAAAACCAGAGTCGGCCTACTTTACTGTGTTATACTTTCCACCTATTCTTCTGACATTAACAGGGGGCTGTCCCCCCACCACCTTTTTCTGGAAAAAGTTAATTTAGAGCTTTTAGATAATAAGTCTCCTGGGCATAATAAGAGTGTTTCAATCCAAAAACCCCTCTGATGGCTTTCTAGCCTGCCTACAGGACTCTTACAGCTGTGCATGTGATTGTTTACAGCCTCCTGACCCGAGAGGCACAGGAAGCTTAAAACATCCTAGGAATGTAGGGGCTTTGAGGAGTCAAAATCATTAGAATAGGACTAATTAAGGGTTTCATTTGTTGAGCCAATACTTGCTGCCAAATTTTCGTATCTTTTATTTGTTGATATAGTCGGTATGTAGAAAAAAACAGGTAGTAGCCCTGGCATTATCAACATTAGATCTTTGAGTTAAGTACTTTCTTTGTTATAACCCACTGCACCTTTGTTCTACAGGAATGAAACTTTATTTAGTACTTTGAGGGTGATGCAGATTAAAGAAAAAACACTTCAAGGGAAAAAGAGTTTTCTGGTTGATAGACATTTATCTAGGAAAAGAGCCATAAAAATGTTAATAGGCCCCCGGCCAGAAGATGATGTAAAACCCCCTAAGACCTTTTGTATATGGGAAGGTATGCAAAAAGAAAGCCTGGTCTCAATAAGGGTCAGGGCTGCTGCCCCTGCATAACTCTACATATTCCATTATTTATGTACAACTTGGGGTATATAAGCTGCTTTTGAAAATAAAGTTGTGAGTCTGGCACTGATGCTTGGCTCCCCCATGTCGTTCTTTTCTCCTTTTTCTGGCTGAATTCCCATCTGGAGCACAGAGGCTCTCCGTGTCTACTTATTTGCCCTGGATTCTAAGACCCACACGAGAGGGAGCCCAAGGCAGGGCACCCTCCGCTATTCAAGTGGGCGCTGGTGGCCTACGTAGATGGTGCAAGTTCCTTGTCTTGGAACTTTATTGGTCTCCTGTGTAAACCAAGTTGTTCACCTTCTTTGCTCCACTAATTTTCCTACTACACTATTCTTTCCTAATCTCTCTTTATTTCTCTGAGTAAATAAGTATTTCCTTGCTGACTCCATCCCCACTTCGAATTCCCTGGATCCATCAGGGCTGGACCCCGGCAAACCTTGACATACTCCTTTCCCTATTTGGAACCAGTCTGTTGTTCCATGTCCAGTTCTAACTGTTGCTTCCTGACCTGCATACAGATTTCTCAAGAGGCAGGTCAGGTGGTCTGGTATTCCCATCTCTTTCAGAATTTTCCACAGTTTTTGTGATCCACACAGTCAAAGGCTTTGGCTAGTCAATAAAGCAGAAATAGATGTTTTTCTGGAACTCTCTTGCTTTTTTGATTATCCAGTGAATGTTGGCAATTTGATCTCTGGTTCCTCTGCCTTTTCTAAATCTAGCTTGAATATCTGGAAGTTCACACTTCATGTATTATTGAAGGCTGGCTTGGAGAATTTTGAGCATTACTTTACTAGCATGCGCGATGAGTGCAATTGTGCAGTAGTTTGAGCATTCTTTGGCATTGCCTTTCTTTGGGATTGGAATGAAAACTGACCTTTTCCAGCCCTGTGACCACTGCTGAGTTTTCCAAATTTGCTGGTATATTGAGTGCAACACATTCACAGAATCATCATTTAGGATTTGAAATAGCTCAACTGGAATTCCATCACCTCCACTAGCTTTGTTCGTAGTGATTCTTCCTAAGGCCCACTTGACTTTGCATTCTAGGATGTCTGGTTTTAGTTGAGTGATCACACCATCATGATTATCTGGGTCATGAAGCTCTTTTTTGTACAGTTCTTCTGTGTATTCTTGCCACCTCTTCTTAATATCTTCTGCTTCTGTTAGGTCCATACCATTTCTGTCCTTTATCGAGCCCATCTTTGCATGCTATGTACCCTTGGTATCTCTAATTTTCTTGAAGAGATCTCTAGTCTTTCCCATTCTATTGTTTTCCTCTGTTACTTTGCCCTGATTGCTGAGGAAGGCTTTCATATCCCTCCTTGTTATTCTTTGGAACTCTGCATTCAAATGGACATATATCAAATGGGTATATATTTCCTATTCTCCTTTGCTTTTCACTTCTCTTCTTTTCACAGCTATTTGTAAGGCCTCCTCAGACAGCCAGTTTGCTGGTTTTCATTTATTTTTGTTGAGGATGATCTTGATCCCTGTCTCCCTGTCTCTTGATCCCTGATTCATGTACAATGTCACGAACCTCCATCCATAGTTCATCAGGCACTCTGTCTATCAGATCTAATCCCTTGAATCTATTTCTCACTTCCACTGTATGATAGTAAGGGATTTATTTGATTTAGGTCATCCCTGAATGGTCTAGTGGTTTTCCCTACTTTCTTCAATTTAAGTCTGAATTTGGCAATAAGGAGTTGATGATCTGAGCCACAGTCAGCTCCCGGTCTTGTTTTTGCTGACTGTATAGAGCTTCTCCATCTTTGGCTGCAAAGAATATAATCAATCTGATTTCGGTGTTGACCATCTGGTGATGTCCAGGTGTAGAATCTTCTCTTGTGTTGTTGGAAGAGGGTGTTTGCTATGACCAGTGCATTCTCTTGGCAAAACTCTATTAGCCTTTGCCCTACTTCATTCTGTACTCCAAGGCCAGATTTGCCTGTTACTCTGGTGTTTCTTGACTTCCTACTTTTGCATTCCAGTCCCCTATAATGAAAAGGACATCCTTTTTTTTGGGTGTTAGTTCTAGAAGGTCTTGTAGGTCTTCATAGAACCATTCAACTTCAGCTTCTTCAGCATTACTGATCGGGGCATAGACTTGGATTAGTATGACATTGAATGGTTTGCCTTGGAAATGAACAGAGCTCATTCTGTCATTTTTTGAGATTGCATCCCAGTACTGCATTTCAGACTTCTTTGTTGACTATGATGGCTACTCCATTTCTTCTAAGGGATTCCTGCCCACAGTAGTAGATATAATGGTCATCTGAGTTAAATTCACCCATTCCAATCCATTTTAGTTCACTGATTCCTAAAATGTTGACATTCACTCTTGCCATCTCCTGTTTCACCACTTCCAATTTGCCTTGATTCATGGACCTGACATTCCAGGTTCCTATGCAATATTGCTCTTTACAGCGTCGGACGTTGTTTCTATCACCAGTCACATTCACAATGGGGTGTTTTGTTTTGTTTTTTTGCTTTGGCTCCACCTCTTCATTCTTTCTGGAGTTATTTCTCCACTGATCTCCAGTAGCATATTGCGCACCTACCAACCTGAGGAGTTCATCTTTTTGAAGAACAATCTTTTTGCCTTTTCATACTGTTCATGGGTTCTCAAGGCAAGAATACTGAAGTGGTTTGCCTGTCCCTTCTCCAGTGGACCACATTTTGTCAGAACTCTCTACAATGACCCATCCATCTTGGGTGGCCCTGCACAGCATGGTTCATAGTTTCATTGAGTTAGACAAGGCTGTGGTCCAGTTGTAGCTGTAGATATTGGTAATGCCCATGCCTTAAGGAAACAGGTAAGAGAAATGTGTTGAGTTAGAGCCCTAGAGAAGACATGACCAAGATGACACAAACAAAGATAAAGCCAGGCTGAACACAGCAGGGCAAGTACAGGTCTGGCTTATATGTTGATCTGATGGAAAGTTATTTCCTGTGGGGATCAGTCAACTAAAGAAAAGTTTGTTTTTGCACAGAGAATCATTATTTGTATGGACTCAGAAGAAAACAGTCTGGGCTAGAAAACAGAGGAAAGTAAAATGAAGCAAGGAAGGCACTCAGTTTGGCACACACGTGGCAAAGAGAGAGAAAGAGGTTAATGTAAGAAGCAAGCTGAACTGTCAGAAAGTCAACCAAGCCTTCCTAGAAGGAATAGGACACAGCAGAGGGGACTGAAGTACTGAAGGCATATTCCACCATGCCAAGCCCAGGACCCTGAACACCTGAGGATGGCAGTGTCTTGAAAAGCAGATGGCAGAGGCAGTCTGACTCCCAAAGGCCTGGGGAAGCCAGATTCAGAAGTAACAGCAGAGTCAGAAATGTGGGCAGGTGATATTCCAGGTGGAAAGATGAAAAATACTGGGTTATCATTCCTGGGAGCAAGTTGCATAAACCTAACCAATTCCCTAACAAGAAAGGGTGAAGTCAGCCACTGTGTTCAAGACTTAAAATGTTGCTCACAAGTGATGTGGAGAACTTGACACTATACAGAGACCCCCTCCAAGCAGCATATGCGTGACAGTAACTGTGGGCTTGACGGGGTATTAGTAGGGAACACACAGCCCCTAAGCTATGGGTCTCATGTGAAGGGATTTCAATTAGACTAACACTCTTGGACTCTCTCCCCTGTTGGAGTTGTGTGTGAGTGTGTGTGTGTGTCTGTGTGCACACGCACGTATTCAGTCATGTCTGACTCTTTGCAACCCCATAGACTGTAGCCCAGTAGGCTCCTGTGTCCATGGAATTTTCCAGACAAGAATATTGGAGTGGGTTGCCATTTCCTTCTCCGGAATCTTCCTGACCCAGGGATAGAACACACATTTCTTGCATCTCCCTACATTGGCAGGCGTATTCTTTACCACTAGTGCCACGTGGGAAGCCTGCTGGGGTTAGAAGGGCCCAACTGACAACAAACAAACAAATAAAAAACCTTTTCCATATCTGTGTTCTAAACCAATATTTTGGGAGAAAATGAAGTTCAGAGATGAAACCCTCTGATAAAGCCCAAAGATTACAAAATCCAAAGAATTAAAGTGCACATGTAAAATGCCTTGTCCTTGTTTGAAAAAAATTAAAGATGTCCTTGAATGTCAACTCCCTGTAGTCTCTTCTGGGGGTGTTCTGGAGCCAGGGAGAGCTGTATGTCCCTCAGCAGAGTCAGCTGCAGCTCCTGTCTGCCTGGAATAAGTCAGTTCTTTAGGACCTCTTTGGTTCCATCTGTTCAGTTCACATATTTTGATAAGTCTCATTCTTTTAAAGAGTTTGAAGTGTTAAGAGGAAGCAGAATATTATTGCAGCATGGCCCCTCACATACCTATCAAAATTAGGAAACAAAGAACTTCCTACCTATAGAATAATAGCTAAACAAGATGGTTTTCCCAGAATCAAGTACTTGGTGTCCTCAGAGACTTCCAGCAGAGACTTAGGATCTGAAAGGAGGAAAGATCTTGGTCTCAGCTTCCCAGACTGGCTGTCAGTTTGTCAATGCAGATGGTCCAACTGTGAAGGTAAACTCAACTGGGAGAAATCTTTTCATTAGAGGTTTACTTGGCATCATGTTTAAAAAACCTCAGATGAGAGGAAGATCCGTCTATGCATTTATGTGGTTATCTGAGACAGAGGGAATTGAATCACTCCTGCCTTCCTGCAAGTTTAGAAATGTACAAAAGTACTATAGAGGCCTCAGTCTTCCTCTTGGCGATTAAAGATCTCTTCAGGGCGATTTCCACTCTGAGCCCTCCTACTGGATTGAGCCGGGCCTCCATCATGTCATGGGGCTCTATTAGAAGATACGTTTTCAGTCCTTTGCCTCAGCAGCTGTTTTCATTGACTAAGGCGAAGCAATCTGCTTCTAGGCAGGCTTTCTCCAGAGGCATCTTGACTCTGCATGGTGCAGAGTGACTGAGCATCTGACATTCTACAGGAATCCAAGAAATCCCTTCATGCTTCCCTCTCTGGGCCAGAATGCAAAACAGAATTTAGAGCAGCCACGCAGCACCACCTTACGCATGCCTGTCATGGCCAATTTCCTGTTAAAAGCTCTTTGGTGGTCTTTAGCAGGTGAAGGGCCAGCTGCCTTCTAGATTAAACGCAGTTAAGGAAAGATCCACATCATAATTGGGTACACAAAAAATTAAATATTAGGTATGAAAGTTAATATTTAGAGTTGGCAATAATCATAAAAATATAAAATTAAAACATGAAAATAGCAAACATTCATTAATCAATTGCCAGACATACCTCTAAAATACTTTTATCCTACATTTTCTGTCTACCTATTCTTTAGCCATTGCTTCACATTTTATGACAATATTTTCTATAAAAAAGAATAGATAACTAAATCTTTCTTATAGTGTAGTTAATCTTAAAAATTGTTTTAGTTGAAATATAGTTGACTTACAATATTATATTAGTTTCAGGTGCTCAGTTCAGTTCAGTTCAGTTGCTCAGTCATGTCCAACTCTCTGCGACCCCATGAATCGCAGGACACCAGGCCTCCCTGTCCATCACCAACTCCCGGAGTTTACTCAAACTCACGTCCATCAAGTCAGTGATGCCATCCAGCCATCTCATCCTCTGTTGTCCCCTCATCCTCTTGCCCCCAATCCCTCCCAGCATCAGAGTCTTTTCCAATGAGTCAACTCTTCGCATGAGGTGGCCAAAGTACTGGAGTTTCAGCTTTAGCATCATTCCTTCCAAAGAACACCCAGGACTGATCTCCTTCAGAATGGACTGGTTGGATCTCCTTGCAGTCCAAGGGACTCTCAAGAGTCTTCTCCAACACCACAGTTCAAAAGCATTAATTCTTCACCACTCAGCTTTCTTCACAGTCCAACTCTCAGGTATACAACATAGTAATTCAAAATTTTTATAGATTATACTCCATTTAAAATCATTACAAAACATTGGCTGTATTTCCTGTGCTGTACAACTTATCTTTGTAGCTTATTTAATTTCATGCATAGTTATTTGTGCTTCCTAATCCCCTTCCACCAACTTGGCTCTCTTCCCTTCCCTCTCTTCGCTAGTAACCACTAGTTCTCTGTATCTGTGAACCTGTTTCTGTTTTGTTATATTCACTCATTGTTTTCTTCCACATATAAGAGATAACATACAGTATTTGTCTTCCTCTGCCATTTCACTAAGCATAATACCCTCTAGGTTTATCCATGTTGTTGCAAGACAATTTCATTCTTTTTTGTGACCGAGTAGTATACCACGTGTGTGGGGTATACCATTCTTTATCCATTCATCTCTCAGTGGGACACTGGTTGCTTCCATGTTTTGGCTATCGTAAATAACACAATTATGAACACTGGTGGAGGAGACAATGGCAAGCCACTCCACTATTCTTGCCTAGAAAATCCCATGGATGGAGGAGCCTGGTGGGCTGCAGTCCATAGGGTTGCAAAGAGTCAGACACGACTGAGCAACTTCACTTTCACTTTTCACTTTCACGCATTGGAGAAGGAAATGGCAACCCACTCCAGTGTTCTTGCCTGGAGAATCCCAGGGATGGGAGAGCCCGGTGAGCTGCCGTCTATGGGGTCACACAGAGTTGGACACGACTGAAGTGACTTTGCAGCAGCAGCAGCAGCATGAACAATGGGATGCATGTATCTATTCAAATTACTGTTTTCATTTTTCTTCAGATATATACCCAGGAGTGGAACTACTAAATCATATGGTAATTCTATTTCTAGCTTTTTGAGGAACCTCCATGCTGTTTTCCATAGTGGCTGCACCAGTTTGTGTTTCTACCAACAGTGCACAAGGGTTCCCTTTTCTCCACATCTTCACCAACATTTGTTACCTGTAGACTTTCTGATGATAGCCATTCTGACAGGTATAAGGTGACAGTACACTGTGGTTCTGATTTGCATTAGGCATTTTTCAATTGACAGGAAGCATAAAACCATTTATAGTGCTAATGCAGGTTTGTATACTCATAGCAATTCTGATAAATTCTGTTTTCTATGATTCCCATCACAGTTTAAAGCTGTATTATTGAGCATATCCCCTGTGTACTCTGTCTATGAGAAGAGAACCCTGTGCTGATGACAGAATTTTCCTTAGAGTATTTTCTGGCTCTACCATTTCAAATCTAGTTTTTTCCTCCAGGACTCCCAAGTTTTCTGAGCCAGACAGTACAGCACATACTCACATTTTGATAGAACCTTACCCCTGACCTCCACATCAGCAAATAAGAGTCATCACAGTGGACTGTGAGAGCCATTTTGGGAGCCCATTTCTACACTAGGACAACCAGCAAAAACATAGCTATACACAGAATTGGGTGCATATCATATAAATAGATCCCACGAAACCCATGTATTTCCAACTCAACTACCTCTTAGACAAATCCCTGAAATGCCTGAGTGATCGAAGGGAAAGAGACAATGGCCTCAATCCACTGAGATCACCTTACTTTTGTACGTTTTTATTGAAGCATATGACCACTATTCCTTTCCCTCTTCTCTTTCCTTCCTGAACAGCTTATTCCTAAAGCCAGCAAGTAGGACAGTGCAGAGACATGCTGGCTGGCTGGAGGAGCGGGGTGATGCTTGGTGGCTCAGAGTGCTGTAGATAGCGACGTGGTGGTGGAGTGAGTCTCGCTTGTGCTGAGAGAGAAGGGGGTGGATGGGAGGCCCTACAGTGGCTTAGAGCTCGGTCTCTCTGATGTTCCTGCCACAAATGCATGAACTGAATCTAATCACGAGGAAACACCAGACAAACCTCAACTGAGAGACATTCCATAGAATAAATGTCAATGTCACGAGCATTAAGGGAAGCCTGGGGAACTACCCCAGACAAAGAAGCAAAGGAGACAGGATAACTAAACACAACATTGTAAAGCAACTACACTCCAATAAAATTTTAAAAAACAGAGATATGACAACTAAGGCCAACTTGATTCTGAACTAGATTTGAGGGTTAGACAGGAGATTTGAGGGTTAGTAGTTTTACTTAGATAGTGTTTACTTCCTGATTTTGAGGGCTGTGTTGTGGTTCTGTAGAAAAATATCCTCTTTTGGAAGAAACACACTAAAGCACTAGGAGCTGATGGTGCATCAGATTGGCAGCATAACCTCAGTGGTTGTTGGGGGACAGAATTCCCAGTATTACTTTCCTGTAACTTTGTATGTCCAAATTACATTAAAATGATACAAAGGATGGCCATGTGAACACATTACCAGGGTCTCTTAGGACCTTGGCAAGGGCCCACAAATGTCAGGGGATCTGAAGGTTAAGTTTCATGAACTTCACTGCCTCTAACTGCAGGCAATATTCTATCCAGTGTTGTCTGAAAAGCCAAAGCAGCAAGACAGCTTTCCTATAATTTAGTTCTTATCTTAGGCAAGGATTTCTGAGGTCTCTGCGGCCTCCCTACCTCTGCTGAGACCCAATGCGGTGGAATGAATATGTTCTGAACAAGGTTCAAAGTCAAGGAGCAACAGTCTGCACTCTGAGGCCCAAATGACCTAAGGCCCTCTGGGTGGTGCTTTTGCTGGGCCCACATAGCTCTATGCATATTTGCTAAGGCCATTATGTGTGTGTTAGTCACTCAGTCATGCCTGACTCATTAGACCCCATGGACTGTAGCCCACCAGGCTTCTCTATCCATGAAATTCTCCAGGCAAGAATACTGGAGTGGGTTACCATTCCCTTCTCCAGGGGATCTTCCTAACCCAGGGATCGAACCCAGATCTTCTGCATTGCAGGCAGTCTCTTTAACATTTGAGTCACCAGGGAAGCCTCTTAAAAAAATATGGGATGCTTCACAAATTTGCTAAGCCTGGCTTGGTACTTACGGCCAGTGTTTTGCTTGAGGCTCAGGGCAGACTATCTGATATTCAGTGACCAAACTGCTTTCTTCACCCACCACTTACAGCCGGCTTACATATCATTTGCTTCATGCCCAGGACTTGGCATTCTACCTGGAAGACAGAAGTCAGAAGTGAACAAGAAACCCTCTAATTTTTTCTTAAAATCACTACCCTTCACTCCCTTTTTGGTATGCTCAGCTCAGTCCCCTCCTCCTTTCTACAGATCTGTATGTCTGCAGAGTACAATCTCATCTGTCCTCTCAAGGAGGCACCTTGAAGGCAGAAGGCAGCAGTTTGGGTATGTAAATTAAATCCAGAAGACTGTGAGCAAGTTCATTTAGCTGCACATTTAAGCCACTCCAATCTGCATGGTAAGTCACATGTCCGACTCTTTGCAACCTCATGGATGGTAGTCCTCCAGGCTTCTCTGTCCCTGGGATTTCCCAGGCAAGAATAGTGGAGTGGGTTGCCATTCCCTTCTCCAGTGGATCTTCCCAACCCAGGGATCAAACTCAGGTCTCCCATGTTGCAGGCAGATTCTTAACTGACTGACCTACCACAGAAGCCCAAGAATACTGGAGTGAATAGCCTATCCCTTCCCCAGGGGATCTTCCCAAGCCAGGGATTGAACCAGTGTCTCCGGCATTGCAGGTAGATTCTTTACCAGCTGAGCTACCAAGGAAGCCCAGGTCATGGTTAGCATAAAGCATATTGTCTGTACAGTTTAGGCACAGTGAGTCACCTTAATTTCTTAGGGAAATTTTTACATCAGTGTAGGAGATGTTTACCAGCCAAGTTACCAGACACCAGCCAAGGACCAATCTTGCAAGCAGAGCTTTTTAAGGACAGTAGTCTCAGGTCAGATGTGTTAACTGTTCTGCACAGGAGGAGATGGGAGATCTCAAGTATGGTATTTAAGTTTCTACCTTAAGCATGTCAATATACAGTGCTGTCACTTACAGAGATAGAGGAGACAAAGGAAGCACAGATTTATGGGAGAATTTTAATATTTCAATTTTGAACATATAAAATTGGAGACAACTGTATATGGGATATCAGGTTAAACTATGCTGTTGCAGTTGTAAACAACCTTAAAATGTCAGTGCCTTAACATAACAAGAGTTCACCTCTCACGTAAGTTACATGTCTTTTACGGTTTGATGAGAGTGTGTTGGGGTGGTGACTGATGGAGACTCCACCATCTAGAAATTCAGTTGTTATATAAAAAGACACATCTGCTTTCCTCTGCTTTGGTCTGGGAGTGACACTGCATTTTCACCCACAGCACACTGGCCGAAACTAGTCATACAGCCTCAAATGACTGTAAGTGGGGCTGGGCAATGTGGGCTAGGAGATGGGATGTTTGAGGGACACCACTGTTTCTGGCACAATATCCAGGTGGGAAAAGTATGCAGACATCCACAGAAATGAATGTTGTGTAAACTTTCATTTTGGAGTTGTAAGCAGATAGGTGGTATATAAAGTCACTGTCACTTTCTCACGATCGTAATCTCAATGGCCAAATACAGGCTGTGTTATCACCCTTTTCTGGTTTGAAGAAGTAGCAAGTTCAGATTGGTGGATACTCTTCAAACTTTCCTGTAGTGATACTACTGCTGCTAAGTTGCTTCAGTCGTGTCCGACTCTGAGACCCCATAGACGGCAGCCCATCAGGCTCCCCTGTCCCTGGGATTTTCCAGGCAAGAACACTGGAGTGGGTTGCCATTTCCTTCTCCAGTAGTGATACTAGCAACATACAAAGGTCCTCACTAGCTCGCAAAATGAACTTTGGCTTATTACTGAAGGCAGTTTTTGAACCTCTCAGAAGGAAAGGTTTGGTCTCAGAAAAACTTGCCTACAAACAGCTTGATCCTAAGAGCAAGAGTAGGGGATGAGTTCCCTGGTGGTCCAGTGGTTAAGACCCTGTGTTTCCAATGCAAGGGATGGGGTGGGGTGGGGAGCACCAGGTTCGATCCCTGATCAGGGAACTGGATCCCATGTGTCACAACCAAGAGCCTGCATGGCCCAACTGAGGAAAAAAAGATCCTACATGCCACAATGCTGGGGAAGATTGAAGGCGGGAGAAGGGGATGACAGAGGATGAGATGGCTGGATGGCATCACCGACTTGATGGACATGAGTTTGAGTAAACTCCGGGAGTTGGTGATGGACAGAGAGGCCTGGCGTGCTGCAGTCCATGGGGTCTCAAAGAGTTGGACACAACTGAGCGACTGAACTGAACTGACATGCCACAATGAAGATGGAAGACCCAATGTGCTGCAAGTAAGACCCAGCACAGCCAAATAAATTAATTTTTTTAAAAAGAGCAGGGGGTTCACAAAGGTGGGAAGGGACATTTGAAAGTATTTATAGACAAAGATATGGAGGGGCAAGGTCACAGAGAAATAGGTGTTTTTGGTGACTGGGAACAAAACTCCTTTCCAGGGCTACCACTAGGTGTCACTAGTAGGAAAGGGAAGGCTGAAGGAACAACTGGAGGAAGGCACAGACATAAAAATTAGTTCCAAGGAGAGAGGTAGAAACTACCCTCAAATGTTCTCAGGTAGAACTTTGTGGCAGCGTTGCCCACACTGACTGGAACTGTTCTATTGCAACAAAAGGAAGGGGGGAGGGGGTTGGCGGGAAAGGAAGGGGAGAGGGAGGGAGAGAAGGAGAAAGGAAGGAAAGGAGGGAGTGAGGAGAGGAAAAGGAAAATGACAGTAGGAATCATTAATTTTATTCTGAATATAATGACTCTGGGGCTTCCCTGGTGGCTCAGATGGTAAAGTATCTGCCTGCAATGCAGGAGACCCAGGTTCGATCCCTGGATCCAGAAGATTCCCTGGAGAAGCGAATGGCGACCCACTCCAGTATTCTTGCCTGGAGAATTCCATGGACAAAGATGCCTGGTGGGCTACACTCTGTGGAGTCACAAAGAGACACAACTCAGAGACTAGCACATTTTCATAATGACTTTCAAATGGGCTTTATGGGTTCCTGCTGTTAGCTCATGCCCTGTGCCAGGTAGACTGGGCACATAGCTTTGTGTGTGTCTCAGAAGTTGAGAGAGGTGGTTTATTCTGCCACCCACTATAGTTTTCCAAGCATTTCATATTTTCACATGACCAACCATATTAATACTTTAGGTAAAGGTATAAGAAACTTTTTCATGTCTTTCGCTTTTGTGTACCCATGAGTGATCTGCTGTGATCCCAACCTGACCACATATCTGCTGAGGTCTTCAATTAATTCAAAATCAGATTTAAGATCAGTGGATCTAAGATGTGTCTTATTTTAATGGCCCTGCGTGCACGCATGCATGCTTAGTTGCTTCAGTCACGTGCAACCCTTTTCGACTCCATGGATGGTAGTCCTCCAGGCTCCTCTGAGGTCCATGGGATTCTCCAGGCAAGAACACTGGAGTGGGTTGCCATTCCCTTCACCAGAGGATCTTCCAAACTCAGGAATCAAACCCGTGGTTCTTACGTCTCCTGCATCCGCAGGTGGGTTCTTTACCACTAGAGCCACCTGGGAAGCTCCTTAATGCACAAACAGTAACAAAGCAAAAAAGAACTTTTCATTAAAAGTTCTTATATGGTTCTTCAATGACTCCAGCTGAGTATTGCTAACACACTCCATGTGCTGGTAAAATAATCTGAGACAGTTAACAGATAATTTAAATTATAATAAACCCCAATATATTTTATTATCACTTTGGTAAAGCAGGAAGTTCCCTAGTGGTCCAGTGGCTAAGACTTTGCATTCCCAAAGCACGGGGACCTCGTTTGATCCCTGGTCAGGGAACTAGCTCCCCAGTGCTTCCAGGGTATGGCCCCCTTAAAAAATAACTAGGTACACAAATTCATTATTCTGAGCTTCTCAATCTTTTACACATTTTGGCTTATAGAGGGAAAAAGGGCATTTATATGGCATACTGGGGTCAATGAACTAGGTCCCGGGGTTTCAGCTGCCCCTGACCCATTGGGCCTCTCTAGCATCTTCAATCAGTATGTCAGCATGTTAAAAGCAGACTGTGGCTTTCAACCTTAAAGTTGCACTGGAATCACTGAGGAACTTAGAAAAAAATATGTTGATTCCCTCTCCTCCCATGACTCCTAGAGATTTATTTGATTGGTCTAGAATCATGACTCCCAGGTGACTAAAGTGTGACCAAAGAACCACTGTATTAGAAGATAGCCAGGGAAACTTTAAAAACCTATCAGACTCACACATGTACCCCAATATTCACAGCAGTATGAATGTGAGAGTTGGACTATAAAGAAAACTGAGCACCAAAAAATTGATGCTTTTGAGCTGTGGTGTTGGAGAAGACTCTTGAGAGTCCCTTGGACTGCAAGGAGATCCAGCCAGTCCATCCTAAAGGAAACCAGTCCTGAATGTTCATTGGAAGGACTGATGTTGAAGCTGAAACTCTAATACTTTGGCCACCTCATGCGAAGAGTGGACTCATTGGAAAAGACTCGGATGCTAGGAAAGACTGAAGGCAGGAGAAGAAGGGGACGACAGAAGATGAGATGGTTGGATGGCATCACCGACTCAATGGACATGAGTTTGAGCCAGCTCCATGAGTTGGTGATGGACAGGAAGGCTTGGGGTGCTGTAGTCCATGGGGTCGCAGAGTCAGACACAACTGAGCGGCTGAACTGGGGACATGGAAGCAACCTAGATGTCCATCAACAGATGAATGGATAAAGAAAATGTGGTACACATATACAATGGAATATAACCGATAAAAAAGAACAAATTTGAGTCAGTTCTAGTGAGGGGGATGAAACTAGAGGCTGTCATACTAAGTGAGGTAATTCAGAAAGAGAGAAACAAATATATTAATGCATACATATGGAATTTAGAAAAATGATACTGATGAACCTATTCACAGGGAAGGAATGGAGACACAGGTATACAGAAGGGACTTATGGACACAGTGGAAGGAAAGACTGGGACAAAAGGAGAAAGTTACACTGACATATGCAGTAACGTGTAAAAGAGATAACTGGTGAAAAATTGCTATATAACACAGCAAGCCCAGCTTGACGCTCTGTGAAGACCTAGATGGGTGGGAAGTGGGGATGGATGGGATGCTCAAGAACGTCGCATATGCGTATAACATGGCTGATTTTTATAAAGCAGTTTTCCTCCAGTTAAAAAAATAAAAACCTATCAGACTCATCTAGCTTCCAACTTTGAACACATGCATGTGTGTGGGTTTTTTTGTTTTGTTTTTTTTCCTCACAGAAATATAAATAGAAAAAAACAAAGTTGCAAAGTTCAAAAGATGAGAGTGAAACCCATCCCCCCCCAAATTTAAAGACCCAATTTTTTAAGCTTATGTGCCCCAAATCTGCATTATTTGTATCTAGAGAAATAACTTTTCTTTACCCCCAAAGAAAGCATACTACACAGTATTCCATACTTTGTAACAAATTCATTCATTACATCATGAACCGTGCTGAGTATGTGGTTAGAAAGTAATTCACATGTCTACATTGTATTTAACCACTTCCCAGCTGATGCTCATTTGAGCTATTGTCACTTTTCTGGCAATAAACACCATTATACATTATATGCTGGAGAAGGCGATGGCACCCCACTCCAGTGCTCTTGCCTGTAAAACCCCATGGGCGGAGGAGCCTGGTGGGCTGCAGTCCACGGGGTCGCTAAGAGTCGGACACGACTGAGCGACTTCTCTTTTCAGTTTCCTGCATTGGAGAAGGAAATGGCAACCCACTCCAGTGTTCTTGCCTGGAGAATCCCAGGGACGGGGGAGCCTGGTGGGCTGCCGTCTGTGGGGTCACACAGAGTCGGACATGACTGAAGCGACTTAGCAGCAGCAGCATACATTATATACATCGTGATGAACTCTAGTAAATATTTTTGTGAGGTAAATTTCTGGAAGACAGACTCCAGGTGAGTTCAATAAACACCATTATACATTGATTATACGCATCATGACAAAGTAAATATTTTTATGAGGTAAATTTCTAGAAGACAGACCCCTGAGTGAGTTCAATAAACACCATTATACATAGGTTATACGCATCGTGACGAACTCTAGTAATATTTTTATGAGGTAAATTTCTAGAAGGAAGACCCCTGGGTGAGTTCAAAATCTAGATAAATGTGATGAGCTCAGCAAACGTTTTAAAATGAAGTGGGGGAGCCCACGTCGGTAAAACACACGATTGAGACGGTCAGTTCGGAGGTCCAGGCGGAGCGCGGCGAGCCGGCGGCCGCGGTCAGGCGGGGTCAGCAGCCCGCGACGCCTCAGAGGCCGCCCCGGGGGCGGGCACGCTCGGGTCACGTGGGCGGTGGCGCCCCGCCCCGCCCCGTCACGCGGAGCGCCACGCGGCCGCCGGCTTCCCTGGTGGGTTCAGTATTCTCACGCGGCGGCGCTGAGGCCGGGTCTCGCGGAGGTGGGGCAGGGACGCGGGGAAGGTAAGTTCTGTTCCCGGCGCGGGGCTGGGCGGCCGCGCGCGGGGCGGGGCTCGCGACACTCGCCACTTCCGGCCGGGCGGCGGGCCCGGGGCTCGGGCTTCCGGCGGCGCCGGAGGCGGGGGGTGGGTTCGCGGTTGCAGGGCTGCGTTGCCTCCTGGGTCTTCTGAGCGCTGCGGCCCCGCCGCCCTAGACGCTGCTCCAACCGTGAACCCCCAGCGCAGGCTTCCGCCTGGGCACTGCGGACCCATCGAGCTTGTTCACCGTCAAGGCTGGTCCTCAATCCGGACCTGCAGCTTCCGTTCAGTTCAGTTGCTCAGTCGTGTCCGACTCTTTGCGACCCCATGGACTGCAGCACGCCAGGCTTCCCCGTCCATCACCAACTCCTGGAGTTTATTCAAACTCATGTCCACTGAGTGGGTGATGCCATCCAACCATCTCATCCTCTGTCATCCCCTTCTCCCGCCTTCAATCTTTCCAGCATCAGGGTCTTTTCAAATGAGTCAGTTCTTTGCATCAGGTAGCCAAAGTACTGGAGTTTCAGCTTCAGCATCAGTCCTTCCAATGAATATTCAGGGCTACTTTCCTTAAGGATGGACTGGTTGGATCTCCTTGCCGTACAAGGGACTCTCAAGAGTCTTCAATATCACAGTTAAAAAGCATCAGTTCTGTGCTCAGCTTTCTTTATAGTCCAGCTCTCACATGCATACATGATTACCCAAAAAACCATAGCCTTGACTAGACGGACCTTTGTTGGCAAAGTAATGTCTCTGCTTTTTAACAGCTGCTTCCCTGGGCCTTTTTTTAACAAGCTTTCCTGGCATTGGGCTTCCCTCATAGCTCAGTTGGTAAAGAATCTGCCTGCAATGCAGGAGACCCTGGTTCGTATTCCTGGGTCGGGAAGTTCCACTGGAGAAGGGATAGGCTACCCACGCCAGTATTCTTAGGCTTTCCCGCTGGCTCAGCAGGTAAAGAATCCGTCCACAATGCAGGAGACCTGGGTTCGATCCCTGGGTTGCGAAGATCTCCTGGAGACGGGAAAGGCTACCCATTCCAGTATTCTGGCTTGAAGAATTCCAAAGAATTGGACAGGACTGAGCGACTTTCACTTTTCTTAGCATTTGTGCTCTGAAATGTGTGAAACCTGCCCCAGGGTTGCTGCAGCCCCAGCCGTCTTGGGTACCGACTCCTGAAGTCTGCAGGCAGAACGATCACCCATGTCTTGATAGCCATGCTCCGGTTGTCTTTTCGGTTCTTGAGCTTGGTGTTGACAACTGCAGGTTGTCTTGACTCAAACGTTGAACACAGCTTGAAGTCCTTGCCCACAGGCTGTCAGCTGGCAGGACCCTTAAGAGATGACTGCCACGGTGATTGCAGAGTTTCCCACCCCCAGGACCCACCCTGGACACTTGACTGTCCTGAGACGTTTGTCCCTACCACTGCCCTTAGTGCAGGTCTGCGTTATAGCCGCGCACACTGCGTCGCAGCGGCATTAGCCAACTGCTCACAAGTCACGCAGAGCCGGGGGTTCAAACCCAGGTGAGTGCAGCTGCTACTCTAAGGTCTCTAATGTCGCAGACGACACTTGTGGATTCCAGGACTGGCTGCGCAACTCTTAAATTATTAGGGAAGATGGTGACTGTAGCCATGAAATTTCAAAAGACACTTGCTCCTTGGAAGAAAAGCTATGACCAACCTAGACAGCATATTAAAAAGCAGAGACATTACTTTGCCAGCAAAGATCCATCTAATCAAGGCTGTTGGTTTTTCCAGTGGTCATGTATGGATGTGAGAGCTGGACTATTAAAGAAAACTGAACACCGAAGAATTGATGCTTTTGAACTGTGGTGTTGGAGAAGACTCTTGAGAGTGCCTTGAACTGCAAGGAGATCCAACCAGTCCATCCTAAAGGAAATCAGTCCTGGGAATATTCATTGGAAGGACTGATATTGAAGCTGAAACTCAAATACTCTCGCCTCCTGATAGGAAGAACATACTCTTTGGAAAAGACCCTGATGCTGGGAAAGATTGAAGGCAGGAGGAGAAGGGGAGGACAGAGGATGAGATGGTTGGATGGCATCACCAAAGCGATGGACATGAGTTTGAGTAGGCTCTGGGAGTTGGTGATGGACGGGGAGGCCTGGAGTGCTGCAGTCCATGGGGTCGCAGAGATGGACACGACTGAGCGACTGAACTGAACTGATTTTGTTTCAAACATTTGTTGACACGAGTCTTGCACACTGGCTTTCCTAAATTAAAAAAAAATTCAAGACCATCATCTAAGGATATGTATATGTGGAATATACACACAATCTTTGTGAAAAGGTTTTGTACCTTCAAGATAGTTTATATGCGTGCCACCTATTTTTGTAAATCCGTGGATGCTACTTAGATAAAATGGTAAGATTTATATATCAATCTTCACAAAGTTAAGACATAAGATCTCAGTTTGAATCTTCACTGTGATTTTGTGAGTTTGGGCAAGCTTTTGTTAAAGTCCTTTACCCTTAGTTTCCTCATCTGGAAAATAGGCATTTTTTGGGGGGGATTAATGAATTCATATATGCAGAGTCCAAGCACTTGGCATTCACTAAAGGGTAGCTAGTTTTATCTATTATTCTGCCAGACAAAGAAATCTAAAGCTATGGCATTTCTCGTCTCTGAACCTAAAGTAGAGGTGTCACCTTGGAGTTTTGGATTCTGATAAGTGTAGATCAAGTCCCCAGACTCCGTAAAAGCAACTTTGTGCTTTTGTGCTCAAGAATAAGAAGAAATTCCTTGAAGTTCAGGTTTCTTTTGTTCCCACTGTCTTATAGAAACTTAAGTTATGCTGAAAAAGATTCCCTATGCCGGAAAGGTATCTAATAGAGACAGAGGATTCATTTAGCTAATTAGTAATTTTATGTGGTGTTAGCACCTTTAGAAACCTAATTTTAGGTACAGTCCAAAAAATATCTCTTGAAGAGAACTGTGGAACAAAATGACTCAACATTTCTTTAAGCAAGTTTTCTTCTAGCTCCAATACTGAGTAATGCAGTTTAAGTTTTCATTTCATTTTCTTACTTTAGGCGTCTACTATCTTAAAGCTGACTCAACACAGAGAAAAATGTGTAGGAGCATATGAATAGTGCGTCAAAGTAACAGTAATTAAAGTGAACACAGTGACTTGTATTGCTGTCTGAATGGACCGTGATATTCACATTATTTAATTGAGAATAATATGGGTGTTAATTATAGTCACCAGATATCATAAACAGTACCACCTATGATGCTTGGAGGGAACAATTATTTGAAGGATGAGATAATACTTTTCTAAGCAAAATGCAAAACTGATCATATTTCTCTGAAACCTTTATCATTTAGCCCCAGCTTTCTCTGCTCATTTCTTATCAGCCCATGCAAAGTTCCCTACAATTTTCCTTGGTTGGGCGGGGAAAACCCTGCAAAGTCTCTAAGAGACTGAAATGAGAAAGGATAGTGTTTGGTTCTCATTTATTTGGGAAATCTCATGTATTTTGGTACTTGCTTGAATCTTGTATTTCTTTTCTATTTGTTGCCTGGAAAAAGAAAAGTAAGAGAACTATAGATTTATTTCTTCCTCTATGGCAAGTCTTGAAATAAGCTGTACAAAAATTTCAAATAGTCTATTCATGATCTGTTTACATATACATTCTCTGAGGACACAAAGTACCATTTTATCCCTTTTCTTGGATTTTGGATCATTTGTTACATAAAGTAGAATGCCACTTATATTTGGGGGGAAAAAAGTAATTTTAAATATGAGTAAATGTAATACATTGATAAACACTTAAAATTTGTGTTTATCATCCCCTTGCTTTTCTTTGTAAATTTTCCCTACGTACATTTATCCACGAATAATACATTGTTTCGTTTTGCCCCTTTTGGCACTTTATAAAAATAGAAGCATACTCTGAATTCTTAAAATTTTTTTGTTTAAAGTTACATTTTTGACTAATCCAACTTGACATAGCCATCATTTTCCACTGCTACACAATATTGCATTGAACGAGTATAAAAATCATCCATTCTACTGTTGATAGATTTGACTTGTTTCCTATTTTTTGCTGTATAACCATTCTTGTGCATTTTTCCTGGTGTACCTGTGCGCCCTTCTAAGGAATGTATCTGAAGTGGGATTATTGGGTCATGAATATGTTCAGCTTTGCTAGGGAATGCTAGATTGTTGTACCTCTAATTGATGTCATCACTAACAGTTGCTCCATATCCTTGCCAACACTTGTTATTTTTTGCCAGTCTGGTGGATGGAAAATAGAATCCTATTTTGACTTTGCTTTATATTTCTTTTACATTTTCCTACTAATTAGGTTGAGCATCTTAGTGATTTCTGGCTATTCAGATTTCCTCATCTGTGAAATGTTGAAATGTTTGTGTCTTTTGCCCATTTTTATAATGGTTGCCTTTTTTACTTGTTTAAAGGAATACTTCATGTTTTCTCAATCAATCCTTTGTTAGTTATATGTGTTGCATAGTCCATATTTTTCTTTTTCTTTAGCCTATTCCCCCCTCCTCTTTTCAATTCATCTGTCTGTCCCCATTTTTCTTATCATTATTGCCCTTCTGTTCTGTCACAAAATGTGATAATGACTGCATATGCCGCAGTATGGAGGTAAATGTCACCATCTGAGTAGTTTGTATACTTTGGGCACCTGCCAAAATCAAGTAAAACCAGATAATGGTTTAGAAAAGTTCCAATCCAGCCTCTGGTCAAGCATGGCTAATCCAGAAAGTCTAAATATTGGATGTTCCTCAGGAATTGTGTTAGACCTCATTCCCTATTGACACTCCCACTCCAAGTGATTCTGTTGAATTCTGTAGTTTGAAAACTTCCAAATTTATCTCTCTAGTGAGTCTCAATTCTAGTCTCACATATCTGACTTTTGACTTTATATCTCTTGAGTACCTCAGACTCACTCTGTACAAAATGTAACTAGTTCCTGATTTTTCCCTTCTTTCAAAATATCATTCCTTTCTCATCTGCCCAATCACAAACCACATAGTTGCACCAACCTAAAACCTGGGAGTTGAATGGCAGCCCACTCCAGTATTTTTCTCCTGAGAATCCCACGGACGGAGGAGCCTGGTGGCCTGCGGTCTGTGGGGTCACAGAGTCGGAAACAACTGAAGCGACTTCCTTCTTTATTTCTTTTCTGTAGCTCCTTCATTCCAGTTCATCAGCCCAAACTGAGTTTGTGCCTCACTCAATTTTCTTACTGGGCAGAGGCAGGAACTTTGAATTCAATATATAAAGGAAAGCACTACAATAATCAAGTTTAGGAAATTACAGAGATGTCATATTTGTTCCCTGAAGTTTGCATTGTTAACTGTTGCTCTAATTATTAGGAGAAAAAAGAAATAAATATAGACATTCTTGGCAAAACAGGATATACAGTTTTACTTGGAAACTATCATAGAAAAAATAAAAATACCAACATAAGGGTGGGCCTCAGGAAAATCCTCTACATGGGGCCTGAAACCCCTGACAATGATATATCTTGATGTTTCTTTCTCATATGAAATTAATAGACCATGGCTATGTTCTTGAAGAAGGTCCTTTTGAAAGGGTTGGTTTCAAAGAAATAGGCTGAATATCTGTGCTAAGAAAAAAAAAATATTTAGAATACCTTACAGATTCTCTAAAATTTATATACTTCTATAAATTGAAGAGAAAGTCACTGTTTTGAATGCCCAAGTAAGACACAAGAAAGTAATGGCATTTTCTATGTGAATTAAGAAAATTAAAGGCATCCATTCACACTTCTCCGTCCTACTAGAATATAGTTATCTGGTTGATCTGTATGAACTGGCTGTCTATACCAGGCAAAACCAACTTAGCCACCTTTTAACCAAGAGGTTCAAGACTATTCAGACTGTCGAATCCTGTTGTTCATTTGTTAAGTCATGTCCAACTCTGTGACCAGGCACGCCAGGCTTCTCTGTCCACCACTATCTCCTGGAGTTTGTGCAAACTTACGTCCATTGAATCAGTGATAACATCCAACCATTTCATCCTCTGTCGCGCCCTTCTCCTTTTGCCCTCAATTTTCCCCAGTATCAGGGTCTTTACCAGGGAGTCAGCTCTTCACATCAGGTGGCCAAAGTATTGGAGTTTCAGCTTCAGCATCAGTCCTTCCAATGAATATTCAGGACTGATTTCCTTTAGGATTGACTGGTTGGATCTCCTTGCAGTCCAAAGTACTCTCAAGAGTCTTCTCCAACACCACAGTTCAAAAGCATCAATTCTTTGGTGCTCAGCCTTCTTTCTGGTCCAACTCTCATATCCATACCAGACTTCTGGAAAAACCATAGCTTTGACTATATGGACCTTTGTTAGCAAAGTGATGTCTCTGCTTTAAAACACTGTCTAGGCTTGATATAGCTTTTCTTCCAAGGAGCAAGTGTCTTTTCATTTCGTGGTTACAGTCACCAACCACATTGATTTTGGAGCCCAAGAAAATGAAATCTGACACTGTTTCCACATTTTCCCTATCTATTTGCCATGAAGTGATGAGACCAGATACCACGATCTTAGTTTTTTGAATGTTGAGTTTTAAGCCGGCTTTTTGACTCTCCTCTTTAACCTTTATCAAGAAGCTCTTTAGTTCTTCTTCACTTTCTGCCATTAAAGTGGTATCACCTGCATATCTGAGGTTATTGTTATTTCTCCCTGTAATCTTGATTCCAGCTTGTGCTTCATCTAGCCCGGCATTTCACATGATGTACTCTGCATATAAGTTAAATAAGCAGGGTGACAATATACAGTCTTGACATACTCCTTTCCCAATTTGTAACCAGTCCATTGGTCCATGTCTGGTTCTAACTGTTGCTTCTTGTCCTGCATACAGGTTCATTAGGAGGCAGGTCAGGTGGTCTGGTATTCCCATCTCTTTAAGAATATTCCACAGTTTGTTGTGATCCACACAGTCAAAGGCTTTAGCATAGTCAATGAAGCAGAAGTGGGTGTTTTTTTGGAATTTCCTAGCTTTTGATCTCTGGTTCCTCTGCCTTTTCTAAATCCAGCTTATACATCTGGAAGTTCTCAGTTCATGTACTGCTAAAGCCTAGCTTGAAGTATTTTGACCAAAATCTTGCTGGCATGGAAATGAGTGTCATTGTATGGTAATTTGAACATTCTTTGGCACTGCTTTTCTTTGGAATTAGAATGAAAACTGACCTTTTTCAGTTTTGTGGCCACTGCTGAGTTTTCCAAATTTGCTGGCATAATGAGTACAGCACTTTAACAGCATTATGGTTTAAGATTTGAAGTAGCTTAGCTGGAATTTTGTCACCTTCACTAGCTTTGTTCGTAGTAATGCTTCCTAAGGCCCACTTGACTTCTCTCTTCTGGATGTCTGGCTCTAGGGGTCATTAAGAGCTTTTTTGTACAGTTCTTTTGTATTCTTGCCACTTCTTCTTAATCTCTTCTGCTTCTGTTAGGCCCTTGCCGAAGAATCCTACCTTCAACAAAAGCTAAAAACAACACTGATAATATGCAGGTGTTGTTTAGCATTGAATTTGAGAGGGAATAAAAGGATAGTGAGACTTTAGTATCTGTCAGGAGTTCTGAAATATCTACCTTAGGCAATGAAGTGAATCAAGTACAAGTGCAGCCTAAAAGTGGTCAGTCCTCCCTAATTTTGGCAAGCTTTAAGAATTCTTACAATCATAACTGACTATAATCCAGTATTTTTAAAAGTACCTCCATCAATCTCAGGGAAGTCAAACTTCTCTTATGATTATCTCTGTGAGCTAAGTGTAATGAAACTAGTGAAAACCACTTGCAATTTTTTTCTTTCTTTTTTTTGTTTGTGGTATTGTTGTTCCACTAGCATGGATCCTGATGGCTCTGAACAAGATCCTGAAACGAAGGAGCAATATGCTTCTGTCTGTGTGGGTAGAGAAGAAGACATTAAAAGATCTGAAAGAATAACAGCTGTTGTCCATGACAGAGAAGTGGTAATTTTCTACCACAAAGGAGAATTTCATGCTATGGATATTCGCTGTTACCGTAAGATTTTATTTTTCATTTGTAAACCTTGTATTTATTTACTGTCCTGAAAGCTATTAAAATTTCAGTTTTTAGTGACCAGATGTATGTTCAATTTCTTTGCAGACTCAGGAGGACCTTTACATTTGGGAGAAATAGAGGTATGTAAAAGTAAATCTGTTTTCAACAAATTCAGATGTTTTCTATTTATATTCCTACTATATTTACTGTCTCTATTCACAAACAATTTATATTTGGGTTTGAACTATATTTTCATGCTTTGAGTATAATTACCAATATTCTGGGAATTCACAACACTAACAATGTAAAGAAAACCATTTTACAGGTAAAGATGAGAAATATATGTCTTCTGACCTAGCAAATATACTTTGAAAGATCTACTCTGCATATTATTGTACAAAAGTATATATATACACGTTTACATATGTGCACATACTTCTTAAGTTAAGCACATAAATAAGTATATATATACACACTTACATATGTGCACATACTTCTTAAGTTAAGCACATTTATGTGCACATACTTCTTAAGTATGTGCACATAAATAAGTATATATACACTTAAACATTTGTTAAGTACATGCTTAAGTTCATTGTGGTATTATTCATTGTAATGAAAAATTGAAGGAAATTTAAATGTTTTAACAAGAGGAAACAGTTTAAATTAGGAGTCGCCATGCTGTGGAATAGTATGCTGTGCTGTGCTTAGTTGCTCAGTCGTGTCCAACTGTTTGTGAGCCCATGGATTGTAGCCCACCAGGCTCCTCGGTCCATGGGGATTCTCCAGGCAAGAATTACTGGAGTGGGTTATTATGCCCTCCTCCAGGGGATCTTCCCGACCCAAGGATTGAACCAGGGTCTCCCACACTGTAGGCAGATTCTTTACCAACTGAGCCACCAGGGAGGCCTGTGGAATAGTATACAGCCGGTAAGTTAATCTGGCATGAATGTCAACAGTATATTTTTGAGTGGAGAAAAGCAAGTCAAAGAATAATAGGTCTAAAGAGGTCCCATTTAAAAAAATAATGATATTTACTTTTTATAATTCTACATAGTTTGAAATTTTCCAATGTGTATATATTACTTTTATGATATAATAAAAATA
Source organism: Oryx dammah (assembly GCF_014754425.2). Classification (NCBI taxonomy): domain Eukaryota; kingdom Metazoa; phylum Chordata; class Mammalia; order Artiodactyla; family Bovidae; genus Oryx; species Oryx dammah. The sequence goes on along the minus strand of NW_024070189.1, from coordinate 15,488,166 downwards.
TCAATATATATATTTTAAGAAAGAAAGAACACTTTGAAGGCTCAACTGAGGGAAGATGGGGGCACTGTTTTACATCCTTGCATTCCCAAACCAGCTCCTAATTTCTTCTTTTCTACCTCATGAAATTGATCTCTCTCTCCCTTCCCTGTCTCTGTGTCTCTGACTGGCACAAAGTACATGCTTAAATTTAGTGTTCCACTCTCTATACAACTCATATCTACCTACTTCCACACCTGTCCTCATGTTAAAAGATGTGTGCTTAAATTATGAATATGAACTTACAAGTTATGAAAATGTTTGCTGACAGTTCTGGCAGGGTAGGTGGTACGAAACAGCATTTCTGCACTTCTCGTGTGGAGATAAAAATGTCAGCATCTGGATGATAGTGGAAGAATTTCCCTCAGTTTCAGACCATCGTGAGAGCTATAAAACCTTGCTGCTCAAAGTGTGGTTCACAGACCAACAACATTGGTGACACCTGGGACTGTCTTGGAAATGCAAATATTGCAGCCTGTTCTAAGGACTACTGAACTTAAACAAGAGCTCGATTTAAACAAGATCTAGGTGATTCCCATGTCCTTTAAAATTTTAGAAGCACTGCTTTAGGACAGCTAAAGTTTGAAATGAACTACTTTGGATCATAAATTGCTCTTTAGTTAACATATGCACTTATGCCTTTAGTAACCTCTCTTGAAATTATATCTGAGGCTTACCATTCTTCCAGCTAGTAAAGATTCATTTAGAAGCACTTGAAGCTCTTGCCCCATTTCCGTCACAGAAGTGAATTAATATCTAACAGATAATAGCATACTGGGGTCACATGGGGTAGTTGCCTGGGCTGGTTATCTTCTGATAGAGCTCTAACACACTGGGTTTCTTATCAACTGCAGAACTTGATGACTGCTAAGATTAGGTTCTGCCTTATGCTGAATAATTTGTAAATGGGAGGAAAAAAGAGAAGCCTATTCTGCAGCCTGGTTCTTCTGCAGTAAATTCTGTTCTGAGTCTGAGATTTATTGTCAACATTGGAAATGTCATATTATAAAATCAATTATTTCTTTCCCCAGGAATTTGATGGACGAGCATGTATAGTTTGCCCCTGGCATAAGTACAAAATTACTTTGAAAACAGGAGAAGGACTGTATCAGTCTGTAGATCCTAAAGACCCATCAGCAAAACCCATGTGGTGCTCCAAAGGGATAAAGCAAAGGATTCACACAGTGACGGTGGACAATGGCAATATTTATGTGACTCTTTCTAATGAGCCTTTTAAGTGTGACTCTGACTATTATGCTACCGGAATCTTCAAAGTAATTCCAAGTTCCTTCTGATAAAACTTCATGGCAATGAAAAATGTTGTGTATGTTTTGAAAGTATCTTTAGAATAACCTTGCTGAGTACCAAAGATGACTAACTTTTTCCAACACAAGCACATTTATCATCTTTAACAGTCATATTTATGAATGGTTCCAAAGCACATGTACTTGGTGTGATATAAGGATCATCCTCGGGATCTATAGAATACTTTTCAGCCAATCCTCTGGATTGATTGGGACCTCAAGGTTATAGGTTTGAAATGTGCATTTGAAGAAGGGTAAAAATAATTTGGAGTAACCAGAGTGAAGAAAAGGTTAAAAAAAATTAGATCTACAAAGAAAAATTTAGGGGGGAAATCCCTACTTGATATAGTAGACTTTATCATGGAAAAATTTTAATGTATACAAAGTGAAGGGAATAATAAACTCCCAGCACCCACCTTCTGCAGTTATCAGCATTCTTCTAGTCTTGATTCATTTTTGCATGCGTTCACCACCCCACCTATTGATGGTTATTACAATTTTTTACGGTAAAATTTAAACACATTGAAATACTGAAGTTTTAACTATTCAGTTTTTCCAAATATATAGCAGACCTTTTACCCTTGAAAAATACTTCCCCAAACGGGATCAGTGTACATGCTGAATTTAGAAATAGGAAACAACTTGCCTGACATCGAAACCAAGTAAACTTGAGCTCAGCTACTCTCAGGTCATGGTAGACAGTTTCAAAGTAATGAGGAGACAGTTGCTGCTAGCCGTGAGAGATGTGAAATGTGTTCAGCGAGCCAAATGAAATTTCTAAATAACATTTTAAAAAATTTTTTATTTGTATAGAATTTTGCATATGTATGTACAACCAAGTGCCATATAAATGTCACAGAGAGCAGGATATAGGGCGTTGTTCCTCAGAGTCTTTTCTTCTGAGTTCATAGGCCTGTGTTGTTAGTTCACCCTGCTTTTTCCATGCCAGTTATGTATGGCCATCATCCTCTGGTTGCCTCGTGCCCACGCTGTATTATAAATCCCTGGGTACTGATCATCTAAAACTCAGCAGCACATGGTAGAATATAAGAATAAGTGGGACCAGAAAGAACTATGAGGAACAGATTATGAATTCAGAATGAGAAAAGCTTTTTGTCAATACTGGAACTTAGTCTCAAACCACAGTAATCTTCTTAGTGACACAGGGCTGAATTAAGGCTTAGTATTCTAAGGGGTCCACTTGGATCCTTTCTCTTGGCTATTGTAAAAATAATAAGTGAATAAAATAGGTATCATTAAGGCTGTGCTTATAGAGCCTTTTGCTATATATTATATTTTTTCTGATACATTGCTACATGCTACCCATATTCCAACAGTTGCTTTCAATAGACTATCAATGAGCCAGGCCTGGGTTTTTTATAAATACTATTTACAGCAGCAGTTACCCACTAGGTACAAAAAATGTACCATCTCTGGAATGGGTACATCCCGGTCTATTATATCAGGCACTGATCCTCCAATGACTTAACACATGTCCAGAATTGAAAATGCATGGAAGAAACCAAAGTATCTCCAGCAGGCAAAAACCATGACCCTGGTTTGTGGGACTAATCACAGAAGCATTTTTTCCTGAGGATCCAGTGGCAACAGTGAGTAACATGGACTTGGTTTCTGGTTTTTAATTTGTTCCTCTAGTTGGGGAAATAAAAATGTCATGTCACATCCATTCTCATAATAGACATCTTCTCATCAGATTTGTAAACAATATAAATTTACATCTATGAATTTCAAGTCCTTGATAACTTTATAGATGAGTTTTAAAACAACTAATAGGGAAACTCAAACTATGCAGCCTGTAGATAGAAAATATATATCCTTTTACTATCTCTGAAAAAGATATGTAGCATTTTAATAGGGAGGGGTTTTTTCCCTCCCAGATAAATAATCGGAAAGATACTCTAAAGTCTTTAATACAAACATAAATGTATTATAAACATGTCCATATTATAAACCATCACATAGAGTCTAACTTACCAAAGGGTACATTTTCTTGTTCATTAAAAAATATCACATAGTCAACATTGATTCATTTTATTTTCTCTACCACATAAATACTTGAGAATGACATTTTAGCAATAGTCCTCCCCCGCCCCCATTTTTTTTCAAAGCAGAACCATCAGAACATAAAACTAGTTTGCTAGTTATGTCATTAGATAATGCTTAAGCTCTGTTCAGTGATATTTAAGTTCAGATTTGCTCATTCATTCATTTCAGCTGATTGGTCAAACACAGAATGTAAAACCTGAATCTTATTACTCAACTTATTAGCAGGAAGTTTGGGGCGATCAGAAATACCGTCTGGCTTCTCTGGTAACGACCTGTAAGGTTTTGCTTTGATTTCACCTTCGGGAAACAGAGGCTCAGAAAGCACAGGCTCCGAAAAGGCATTTCTAAAATTTTCACTCTCCTCTCTGTTTTGCCTTATAGATTCTTCTTCTTGGAAAATTTTCATTGTCTTCTCCAGCACAGCATTAACACAGACTGTCTAATAATTTTTTAAAAGTTAAGGTTTCTTTTTTTATTATTGGAGTATTATTGCGTTATACTACTAAACTTAACAGATAAAAATCCAATAATGCAATAAAACATTTAACATAAAATCATTGATCTGTATCTTCTAACAAAGAGGTGCTTTTTTTCAGCTTCCTCTGGCACATGATAAATGTGAGGAGGCTGATTCCTAATTATAAATATACCATAATCTAGAAGGAAAATTAAAACATAGTATGCTTTGATAAAAATATGCTTCACATTTCTAATTCATGTTTTACTTCTTTATTCTCTAATTAAATGAAACATTCCTTTATTCTCTTGACTCAATTAAACATCTTCTGAGAGATGGAATTTATCCTCAAACATGTTAATATCTCAAAGTAGGTTTTCTGTTTTTACTTTTTTCCCATATAGACTTTGCTTATACCAATTATGTTCCATTGGAAGGGCATAAACATTTTGGTAAGAATTTAGTAAATTAATGATCTAGAATCAATGATTTCTAAACAAACTTGTGATCCACTTTCCCTCAAAAATGCCATTCAGTACTTTAAGGGTGTCAAAACAAAACATAGATTAAAAAAAATAACTTCAAAAACTGAGACTCACTAAGAGCTGTATCTGTTAAACCTAACTTTACTGATGGAAATGATGATGCCAAGCATTTAAGGCAAGCAACAAGAATAATAAAATCTATAAAATATGAGAACACCTAAACTAGCTTCTTTTACCAAAGCGATGATGCCTCCAAGGTGACATAATAGGCGACCAATGCTCAGATGTTCCTAACGAGAGGAAAAGAAAGGAGGGTGGGCCTTGGCTGGAACAGCCCTTTCCTCCTGCCTCCTCTTTTCTTGCCTGTCTTCCACCTCAGAATGGCACACCAGATGCTTCCCTTCACTTCCCGGCGTTACCATTACTGTCTGGCAATGTGACCCTTCTAGCCAATGTAATAAAATTTGTCTGCTGTGGAGGAAGATCGGAAAGATTTGGGGGAAAGTGTTTCCTCCTTTTTATATAGAAGAAAGACTGTCTTTTGCCTCTACTCTCTCCTCCTTGCTTTGGAGGCTGATACGGATGTAAGGTATGAGGATAAGGCAGCAAACCTAAGAACCAAAACCAACCAACAGGATAGTGGGAGAGAGAGATGGAGAGGCCCTGGGTGCGTGATGACGCTGTAGATCCACTATACAAACCAGGAAACTGCCTGACTCTGGACTTCTAATTAAGTGAGATATTTAAATATCTGTATTGATTAAGGTACTATCAGTACTATCAATTGATAGTATTAAGGTACTATCAATGCTACTTATATCTAAGTACACCCAAATCTAGAGTTATAAAATCTTGAGGTCCATCACTTCCAGCTACAGCTTTAACCATTTATCACAACTATGATGGTTTTCTATGTACGCCATGCTATGAAAAGAAGGTTGGGGAGCCCTAACCTTTTTGATACATTTCTTCTTCCCTCACTTACAACATTTTATCTGTGCCCACCATAACCAATTTTGTCCAAGTCTCAGAAAATGAAAGATCTTGATTAAGGTCAGTATTTCTCCATCTTTGCTTACAACCTATACCCTACCTATCAACTTGTCTATCAATTATTGCCTGCCTCTTCAACCTCTCATTCTTGACTAGCTCCTCCCCTGCAACCTGTTACATACTAAAGTATATTCAATCCTGAAATTTAAAAATTTAAAATCCCTGTGGCCCTGTTTGCCTCTTGACTACTACACATTTTTCTTGATCAAACCAGGACATACATTCATGGTTTCCATTTTATCATCTCCTTTTCACTCTTTCTGCTAAAGTAGTTCTCAAGATGATTAATTCCAACTTTACTACTAGATCTAAGGGACACTTTTCAGATCTTCATTTTACTTGACTTTCTCTGCTTGTACGTGACTCTTAACCACTCACAACTTCCTCAGTCTAATTCCTTGACAGCGTTTCTCCTGATTCTCTTCCTGCTTTTCTTATTATTGGTCCTCTGTCTCCTTCATGGATTTCTTCTTAGCTTATCTTAAAAGAAAGTGTTCTTCACATTTTTGTCAACTTTCTACTCTTTTCACTTGGCATGGTTCCACTCTCAGGGCATTAACTTCCAACATAGATGTTATTTGCTTTCAAAACCATAATTCTAGCCCTGACCTCTCCCAGGATTTGGATGAATATATCACAAATTATCAGAGGTCACCAAAAAAATTGTTTCTATTCTTAGTTTATAGCATAAGTCATGTAGGATGATTTCAGAAGTCTTTGAAAAATTCAAGTAATTTGGTTTTAATCTGGTTTGTTTTAGTTTCACCATAGCCATTCCATCCCACTCATTTTCTGCACTATATTTGCGTCAATCTTGTATGAGATTCACATTTAAGATACTGAACATTTCTCAAAATTTTAAAACATTTGCAAAATATTTGATAAATTCAGAGTTTTAAAAAATTATAAATATGTTTTAAATGAGTTCTTTTACACTTTTTTTCCCTAAGTTGTCTTGGCTATTCTTTACCTTCGGCATTTCCTTGTAAATTTTAGAATAAACTAGTTAATGTACACATACACACCTGCTCAAATTTTAATTGGGATTGCACTGAATCTGTGGATTATTAGGAAAACTTAACCTTTATTCTTGTCTGTTTCAATATGATCAAAAAAATAAATAGGTAAAAGACCTCTAACAAAAAAGCCATAAATTTATTAACAGAAAGAAGATCTAAATAAATAGAGAAATATACCATGTTCATAGATTGGAAGGAGAACCTGTTTTACCAGTTATGAAGACTTAATGTAAAGCGCCAGTAAGTAATACAGCGTTGAGTTGGTATAAGAGTAGACAAATCAGTTGACTAGAACAAAGAGAATATAAACAGACCTACATATATAAGGACATTTAATTTATCTTAAAAGAGAGGTGTTCTGGGGCAATAGGAAAGGGGTTTACTTTTTTCCCTGATAAATTGAGTTGGATCAACTGGGCGTTCCTGGTGGCTCAGCTGGTAAAGAATCTGCCGGCAATGCAGGAGACCTGGGGTCAACCCCTGGGTTGGGAAGATCCCCTGGAGAAGGGAAAGGCTACCCACTCCAGTAATTCTTGCCTGGAGAATCCCATGGACAGAGGAGCCTAGCAGGCTGCAGTCCATGAGGGTGCAAAGAGTCGGACACAACTGAGCGACTAAGCACAGCACAGCACAATGAGATACCCATGGAGGAAAAATTTGACCCTTGCCTCATACCAACTCCAGATGTATTATAAATCTAAAAGTGAAAGGCAAAATAACAAAGCTCCTAGGATATATCAGAGGGAGTAGCTTCATGACTAGGATGTAAGTCAAGATTCCCTAATTAAGACATAAAAAGCACTTAATATAAAGAAGACTAATAAATGAGACTTCATTAAAATTAAGAACTTCTGTTTTAAAAGACACTCCTAAAAATGAAAAGCTAGTCACAGAGTAAAATAAATCTGCCCAAATTCAACTGAAAAAAGGGCTTGTTCCAATAATACAGTTAAAAGTACAAATTGATAATAAACCAAAGGACAACTCTAAGTAGGAAAATGAGAAGAGACTAACAGAAATTAACAAAAGAAGATACCCAATTAATGTATAAAAAAGGTATTCAGTCTTAATAATCAATAAAATACAAATTAAAAACACTATGATAGAACTACATACCCACAAAAGTGGCTATACCAGAAAAGACTGATAATACCAAATGTTAGTGATGATACAGAGCAACTGGGATTCATAATCTGGTAGAATGAACTGTTAAAACCATTTTGGAAAACTTTGGCAATATATACTAGAGATGAACATATGCAAAATCTACAGTCCAGACATTTCACCCAAACATGTACAAGAACATTCACAGCAACCTATTCACAGTAGCCAAAGTTCTAAATAGTCTAAAAGTTCAACAATAGAATAGATAGTTGTATATTTAATCAATGGAATACTCTACAGCACCGACAGGCAACAAGCTGCTGCTATAGGCAACAAATGAATCTCACAATGATACCGTTGAGCAATACAAGACCTACAGAAGAACATAGTATACGATTTCATTTATATACAAGTCAAAACTGACTATGCCATTAGAAGTCAAAATAGTGCTTGCCTTTCCGGAAGAGGCTAGTGATCATAAGGAGGCAAGAAAGAGGCTTCTAGAATGACAGTATACTGTTTTGTTTCTTGATCCATAAGATAGATCAATTAATCGATTTTCTGATAATTCATCAAGCTGTGTACTTTTCTTTTTGTATGTTGTAATATTTTCAATTAAAGGTAAATACAAATGGCAATGAATTAAAAGAAAATAACTTTATAAAAGTCTGTATATTTTTGTCATACTTTTTAATGAACACTTTTGTAATTCAAAAAACAAAAGCTGAACTTTAACCAACCACGGCACAATGGCAGAAACAAAACACCTGTAACCTAATGAAAGCCGAACCAAAATGTTTTGACCAAATAGTAATAAATTTTTTTAAAGGTAAAATAAGTTTTATTACTTAAGCAACTTAGTTCTTGGTGGATTGACCTGGCTCCTTAGAAATGTAATTTTTAATGTAAAATTATTTTGCATAATAATAGAATAATATCTTGGTTTAAGAATAGACTATACAGTATTTCTTTACATAAAATAATTATATTTCCAGATTCTAATTATTTTCTTAACTTACCAAATAAATGAGTGCTGCATATGAAGCGCACATTATGCTAGTTAAAGCAGTCTTTGCTGGGAAAGAAATGATTTCAAACAAAGATCCCTTTCTGACCTGAAAAAACAAATGAGTTTTCTTATTAAAACGAAAGATTTTCAATGTTACCATGTTAAATCTTATGTTATTGTAAAGTGAGAATTCAAATATTGATAGTCATCTACTTTAGATCTCAGTTTTCCCACACCTTGAAAATATGTCTTCCTCCTTTACAAAAAGATACTTTCTTTTGCTAATTAAAACCTATGACAAATCTATTAAAAAAATCTCCCATTTCCAAAATCTGATTTTTGGTTTTTTATGTTTACCAAGTGTGCTCACTAGGGGGTGCTGCTGTGCTTATTAGAAAAACTGTTGAAATTCATGTAGTCATCCTTTACTAAATTATTCACTTCTTCAATTAAGCAAACAGCAATGAAAATACCGGGCATTTCCTGGAGATTAATGACCTGCCTGGAAATGTTAATCATGAGACTGCTGAAGGCCAGTATTAATCTTAGGTGATCATTAAGCTTCAGCAAATACTCTGCACTCATATCCAGCATGCTTTTTGCAATGTAGAGGTTTACACTAATTAAGAATTTGTCTCTCAGATTTTTCTAGCTTCTAGAATGTATCCCTGCCTCACCACAATATATTCAGTTTAAGGGAACTGTAACTCTTCGAGGCCACCTCTGTGGCTTTGAGCTCTAAGGATATGAAATGATGACGGTAGGAAGAACATTCCCTTCCCCTTTATCAGTGAAGGGGCAGTTAGTCATACTTCTCTGAAGAGCCAAGTCACTCAGAGGCTTCAAAAACTCCCAGAAGGTACAGGCTGTAAATATAAAATTATGCAAATGCACAACGAAGTGAAGTGGCTCAGTCATGTTCAACTCTTTGCAACCCCATGAACTGTATGTAGCCTGCCAGGCTCCTCCGCCCATGGCATTTTCCAGGCACGAATACTGTAAAATTGCACACAAATGAGAATGGTATATATATATATATATATATATATATATGATCATTAAAAGGTTCAGTTCAGTTCAGTCATTCAGTCGTGTCCAACTCTTTGCAACCCCATGGACTGCAGCACGCCAGGCCTCCCTGTCTATCACCAACTCCTGGAGTTTACTCAAACTCATGTCTATCAAGTCAGTGATGCCATCCAGCCATCTCATCCTCTGTGGTCCCCTTCTCCTCCTACCCCTAATCCTTCCCAGCATCAGGGGCTTTTCCAGTGAGTCAGTTCTTTGCATCAGGTGGCCAAAGTATTGGAGTTTCAGCTTCAACATCAGTCCTTCCAGTGAACATTCAGGACTGATCTAGATGGACTGGTTGGATTAAAAGGTTATAACACTGAAAAACTGAAACAATGGTAGCAGAGTGGCTAGGTGAATTATGCTGTATCCACCCAGTAGTAACATTGCAGCCTTTTACATGGTGCTTCTGAAGAACAGGTGGTAGCATTTCATTGAGCAGACATTTGTATGGCCTGTATACCAGGTCCTGCTCTAAGTGCTTATTGTACTGAGTTTTTGCCTACTGCTGTCCCTGCTGCTGCTGCTAAGTCACTTCAGTCTGAAGAACAAAGGTGTCCATCACAATCTCCCTTCTCCTTTCAAGCGATGTATGGAATGCTGAAGCCAAGAATACTATCTAGCCTAGTAGCTGAGAGATGGTGGGGTGAGGAGGGAGGGGCGAGGGGGGTTTTCCTTCTTACCCCCACCCTCAGGCCATGCCAGCTCCTACACACAGTAATAGGCAGGGGCAGTTTTAGCCCACTCTCTCCACAAGTCAGTCTGGAAAACTTCCCAGAGTTCCTGGCTTTGGAGAGCGCTTCTAGGAAATGAAGCTGCTGCTACTGTTTTACTCTTGCTGAAAGACTCGGATCGATAGCATGCCTTTGAGTCCGACTATTAGGCTACAGGAGATAAACTCTGTAAGGAGGGAGCAGACGTTAGGAAGGAAATCAGATACATGCCAACAGAATGCCTCCTAGTAGAGTAAAATATTCATGAGTTTGTGAATATATGGATGTAGTGGAAGGTCCAATAATTGGTAAGTCATATACAATAAAAATAAAAATGGGGTCTGCACGCAAGGAAAATTACTCTGTTTTTGTTTCACTGCATCTTTCTTTTTCAGATTTTTGTCCTTCACCTAAAAGTAATTAAAATGGATTAGTTTAGAAATAAATATGTATTTGATATATGTTATGCTTCTAAATGACAAATCTGTATATTGCCTGGGGGTAACTTTTTCACCATTTTAATGCTTTTAATAAATATTTGCTGTTACTATAATAAATCACCCCTGTAAAAATACATATCCTCCAAAATTTATGTGGCCACTGGCTAAGTAGCCATTTTTCCATTTTATGACTCACTTGCAATACATGTTTTTCATATTATAAACCACACTGTTTCATTTTTGGTTTGCTATGAGCAGGAATAGTATATGGCAAAAACTGAGATAAACAAACTGGAGAAATGGAAAAAAAGGAGGCTTTGTCTAGACTGTCTTGGCTGGTTTCAAAAATTTTATCTTAACCTCGTTGTTACATGTTTTTATTTTATTTGCATTTAAAAGTATTGTGATATCAATTTATACCCATATATTTCCTTTTTGAATTTGGTAATATTAACATATAAGATACATGGATATTTCAACAGTAAAAACATTTCAGTTTTAAATTTCTCCCACATAATTTCATGTTCTACTTCTCCCATAAAATTGTGACTGCCTTGTCTCATAGAAGAAATATCTATTTTCATCTTATTTTCACTAACAATGAGATGAATCACACAAAAAAGCAGAATATAAGCTGCTTTGAAAATAGAGATCGACTTACTATGGATCTGAAGGTTGGAGAATTTATGTTGTCCAAAACCATCTTGATGAAATAAGAAGGGAGTTATAGGGGAAACCCTAATTCAGTGATTCACAAATAAGTGTTGGAAGACATACTGCTTTTACAGGTCCAGAAAAAAGTGTTTCCTATAAGTTTGGAAAAGCTACTTGATCATGAATTTGCTTAGCAACCCACAGTACTCATGAATGCAGGGAAGACTCCTAGCAATCCATAGGAAAGAAAGCTTTCTGACTTTGTTTATCCCAGTATTGGGGCTTCCCAGATAGCTCAGTGGTAAAGAATTCACCTGCAATGTAAGAGATGTGGATTCGATCCCTGGGTTAGGAAGATCCCCTGGAGGAGGAAAAATGGCAATTACCCACTCCAGTATTCTTGCCTGGAAAATCCCATGGACAGAGGAGACTGGCAGGCTACAGTCCACGGGGTCTCGAAACAGTGGAACATGACTTAATGATTAAACAACAACAGCATGCCAGTATTAACAGCCTGTGGAGCATTACCCTTGAATGAGCTCTTAATCAGGTGGTCCTATGAAAGCTCGAATATCTCACCCTCTTGGCCAGCCTGCCAAAGTATGTCTTCAAGATTCTAATACTTCTGCTTTCTAGGAATTGTCCTTTCTCCCCCCAGCCTTCAGTCTTGAATTACACCACCCAAGATAGCCTCATGGCAAGCCCTTCAAGGAGCTAAAGAAGTTCCTGCTATTTGTGAGGTTTACAGTTTAAACCCCAAACTAGAGTCTACCTTGGAGGGGTGGGGGTGAGGAAGAAACTTTACTTAGGTAAGCCTCTGTGATTCTTCATCCTGAAAAAGGGAGCAACACTTCCCTGGGGTCCACTTATGGCACAGGCACTCCTGAGGCTAAGAGTTTAGTTTGCCCATCTCTTGACCACGCCACTCCAGAGAACGTGTACAAAGTAGAAGCAAACGCCTCTAATGTCACTATACAGAAGATTCTATCATAGACAGCTTCTGGTCCTGTGGCCCTGTGCTGGGGTGCCAAAGTCAGCAACTATGTCTGGGAGCTGACGTGTCTTGGCTGAAGTCAGCCTCCAAGCTGACTATGTAGGTCACTGCAGCCTAGAGCAGCTGCAGGCCTCACTTGGGCAGGCAGCTTCCAAGGCTAAGCAGATGCAGCATTCTGTAAGTACTGCTGCTGGGCATACTGAAAATCACCAAGAAATTCTCAGTTTTCCATTCCTGAGGCCCCCTGCAGAAGAAGCAGGCATACATCACTAACCTCAGCCCTGCACAACAGGGAAAGGTTTGGGGAGCAGCCTGACAGCACCCACAGAGCCAGGTGCCAAGGAAGTCTTGCAGCGAGATGGCCAGTTGGACAGGCCTGACCCCAACTCTCCACATTTCACTCCTTTTATTTTCACACACCACAGAGTTCCATCTTGACACAGGCAGCCTGACCATTCTTGAAGGAATTCAGGCTGGAGTCCACTCTGGGTAAGCTGAACTCTGTCATATGCCATTGACCTCTCAGCACAGTTGGGTGCCATGGATACATTCCATTCACAGACCAACCCACTGACCTCCACGGCACCTCACACATTCGATTCTCCAGGCCACTAAACTCCACTGCTCACACTTCCATGTCTATCCTCACTGAGACTTTCAAATTTGATATTTGCTTTCTTCCTTGCTACAACTTTGGTTCCTTTCAGTGGCAATTCCGAATCTCTGCCCTAGCTAATACACATTACCCAAGAAAAGCTTCCTCCTCACTCCTAACTCTCAAGGACCCCAGAAGCTCTGACCTGGGACTGTTCCCACTTGTCTCACTTCAGCCTTGTGAAACTACTTACATTTTCTACGTAAGTCATGCCCTTGCCTCAGCTTCTTAATATACATTGTCTACTTTCTCAAATGATTCTCCTACTACTTCACTGGGATAATTTCCCTTCCTCCCAGCCTCAGATCCAGTATCATCTTCTAGGAAGACTACACCGACTACTCTTAGGAATTATATCCCCCTTGTTGCTTCCATAGTCCACTCCACACACTTTCATCATGCACTCAGTACACCCAGTGGTCACGGCTTACTTGCCCATCATCCCTATAGTCCACAGGACATTTATGAATCCATATTAAAAAGCAGAGACATTACTTTTCCAACAAAGGTCCATCTAGTCAAGGCTATGGTTTTTCCAGTAGTCATGTATGGATGTGAGAGCTGGACTATGAAGAAAGCTGAGTGCCAAAATATTGATGCTTTTGAACTGTGGTGTTGGAGAAGACTCTTGAGAGTCCCTTGGACTGCAAGGAGATCCAACCAGTCCGTCCTAAAGGAGATCAGTCCTGGGTGTTCATTGGAAGGACTGATGTTGAAGCTGAAACTCCAATACTTTGGCCACCTGATGCGAAGAGCTGACTCATTTGAAAAGACCCTGATGCTGGGAAAGATTGACGGCAGGAAAAGGGGATGACAGAGGATGAGCTGGTTGGATGGCATCACCGACTCAATGGACATGAGTTTGAGTAAACTCTGGGAGTTGGTGATGGACAGAGAGGCCTGGAGTGCTGGGGTTCATGGGGTCGCAAAGAGTTGGACACGACTGAGCGACTGAACTGAATTGAGTACCCATATGTGATTTTACATGTCATTTTCAGTAAATCTTCATTAACTAAGTGAAAAAGGGTAGAATTACATTTCACTTCCAAAAAGAAAGTTAACCATCTTATAATCTGTAAAAGATATTAAGAAGTAAACCTGAAGGACACCTGGTTCCAGCAATGTGGCAGACTGAGCTAGTGGGGAACCTCTCACCAAAAAAAAAAAAACAAAAAAACAAAAACCCTATAAATTCTATATAAATCAAAATCCAAAAATGTAATACCAGACTAAGTTTACAGAACATGAAAGAGGAGGAGGAAGGAAGGGATAAATCTTCCCATGTCAGGAACTAAAAGCCAAGCAGTAAGTGTGTGATTTCATGTCTCAGGAATGGCGATGTTACTGGATCCTGAAATAAGGACTGAGGGCTTAAGTTTTAATAAACAGAATGAAGATGAGACTTGGATGTGCATGAGGTGAGGTCAGGCCTTTGTAGAGCTGCAATGGAGAAGGCAATGGCACCCCACTCCAGTACTCTTGCCTGGAAAATCCCATGGACGGAGGAGCCTGGTGGGCTGCAGTCCATGGGGTCGCTGAGGGTCGGACACGACTGAGCAACTTCATTTTCACTTTTCACTTTCATGCCTTGGAGAAGGGAATGGCAACCCACTCCAGTGTTCTTGCCTGGAGAATCCCAGGGACGGGGGAGCCTGGTGGGCTGCCGTCTATGGGGTCGCACAGAGTCGGACACGACTGAAGCGACTTAGCAGCAGCGGCAGCCAGACCAAAAAGATGAGAAAGCCGGTCTCCACCAGGGACTGACCCCTCCTGAGCACAAGCAAAATTCTCTAGAGAAACTGTTGTATCCTCAAGGCCAGAAGGTATTTCTATTTTTAAAAAATTCTTACTGAAGAAAAATTTTCAGTTGAAATAAAATGAGTAGACACAACATAGATCACAATAGACAGAAGATTAGCAATCCCCCTAAATCTCAAAGAATAATCTTTAAAAGATCATAAATAATATGTTTAAAATAAAAGTGGTTATTAAAGAGATGTAATTCTATAAAACGATGTTTTTTAAAAAGTAGAAATTTGGAGGGAGACACCAAATATTATAGAACTTCTAGAAATGATAAATATAATGTTTGAAAAAGTATATTTAATAAGTAAAAGAGCATATTAGAGCTGGAGAGAGTTAGTTAACTGGAAGACAGATCAGAGGAAATTATTTGGATGTATCAAAAAGAGATAAAGGATAATACAAGAAAGGTAAATGGACATAAAGACTAAAAATGAGAAGATTCAAAAGTGTGTTTAGTAGGCATTCTGGAATGAGATTAGAGAAAATGAGGAGGCAATATTTGAAGACATAATGGCTGAAAGTTTTCCAGAATTGAAATTATCCTCAGATAAGAATCACAAAGGCTTCCAAGAGTGTGTGTGCATGTGCTAAGTCACTTCATTTGTGTCTGACTGTTTGTGACCCTGTGGACTATATCCCATCAGGCTCCTCTGTCCATGGGATTCTCCAGGGGAGAACACTGGAGTGGGTTGCCATGCCTTCCTCCAGGGGATCTTCCCAACCAAGGGATCAAACGCATGTTTCCTACACTGGCTGCTGCTGCTGCTGCTGCTAAGTCGCTTCAGTCGTGTCCGACTCTGTGTGACCCCACAGATGGCAGCCCACCAGGCTCCCCCATCCCTGGAATTCTCCAAGCAAGAACACTGGAGTGGGTTGCCATTTCCTTCTCCAAGGCATGAAGGTGAAAAGTGAAAGTCAAGTCACTCAGTCGTGTCAAGGCGGGTTCTTTACCACTAGCGCCATCTCAATCGTGTCCGACTCTTTGTGACCCCATGGACTGTAGCCCACCAGGCTCCTCCATCCATGGGATTTTCTAGGCAAGAGTACTGGAGTGGGTTGCCATTTCCTTCTCCAGAGGATCTTCCTGACCCAGGGATTGAACTCAGGTCTCCTACATTGTAGGCAAATGCTTTACCATCTGATCCACAAGGAGGGTTGAAGCTGTTCACCCCTCATGACACAGCAGTCCTGGAGAAACGTCTCAACATACGGACATGGACTCAGTTACAAGAGTGTTCACTGAAGCACTGTTCGCAATGTAACAAATTTGGAAACTAAATTGTCCATATGTCCAGTAATACATAAACTGTGGATTCTTCTTTCTTATAGGGACTTCCCTGGTGGCTCAGAGGTTAAAGCGTCTGCCTGCAATATGGGAGACCTGGGTTCGATCCCTGGGTCAGGAAGATCCCCTGGAGAAGGAAATGGCAACCCACTCCAGTACTCTTGCCTGGAAAATCCCATGGACAAAGAAGCCTGGTGGGCTACAGTCCACGGGGTTGCAAAGAGTCAGACACAACTAAGTGAGTGAAGTTACTGGTATACAGTAATAGATAAACTGTGGATTCTTTTTTCTTATAATGGAATACCACAAAGAAGTTAAAATAATAAACCGTAGTACCATAGCTGTGGGCTTCCTAGGTCGTGCTAGTGGTAAAGAATCCACCTGCCGATGCAGATGCAAGAGACACGAGTTAAATTCCTAGGTGGGGAAGAATAGGAAATGGCAATCCTCTCCAATATTCTTGCCTGAAAAATTCCATAGACAGAGGAGCCTGGCAGGCTACATAAAGTCCATGGGGCTGTAAAGAGTCAGACATGACTGAGTGTCCAAGTGCACACACACACCCAGTTCTCCAGGCTTCCCAGGTGGCTCAGTGGTAAAGAATCCATTCAATATCATTCTCATTATTGCATAGAAGGAAACTCCGATTCCACTGGAAACAAATTATTTTTCTGCCATTGAATTTTCATGAGTATTGGGAGACAATTCTCCATGAACATCTCTCATTCCTGTACAGATTGGGTCTTCTGGGCAAAGGATATGGTTGAATAGCAAACAACTTTGGCAGCTAGAGAAGGTATGTTCCTTTGAAAAGATCTAGAGATGTACTTCTCAGGACATGACACAGGGCACTAAAGAGAAAGCCTTTTCCTTCCGCTCTAGAGACATATGCTCCTCTCTCTCTCTCTGGGCAGATGAGCCAGCATTCCTATAAAAAGATGAGTCTCTTGATTTCAAGGTTCCTCTCCATGATGGAGATATGGCAAACTAACTCATTACCTAGTAAATAAAGTAAAATCTCAGCTCCTTCATAGTTTAACTTAGCAAAGAGGGGGAGAAAAGGCTCTGAATAACAATAATGGACAGTGTCTTTAAACATTATTTCATAATAAATACAGAAATAGTCTGCAAAGAAGAGTTCTTATATTAACTGTATAAAAACTGTGGGTCTAACAACGCAAGGAAAGAGCAAGGCAAAACATTAGATTCAGAAAGATATTTCAGTGGGAATTTAATACAATTCAGCTATGTTTCTTTTTGAAGATCTAAAGATGCAGGAATAAGCCTTATAGTGCTTAGAAATCTGATGGTTAACAGAACAGAAACCATTTTTTACTTTCTCAAACATCAAGTATTATAAAGGAGCCTTTTATAAATGCTGTCTCAGGCAATTCACAGTTGAAATAGCTGATGCTTTCTGGAAATGTCAAAATTTTGATTAAAGAGAGATTCCTATATAATATTTTGTTTATTTTAACCACCCATAATACATTTTCTCATCTTCTCAAAACAACGCATTTTTGTTTGAGGGTTCATCCTTTCCCCACCCTTAAGTGGCGTTGTCTGAATGGGGCTGCAACCCCAAATCTAGGAATGAAGTAGTAGTCAATTCCTAAACCAATCAATGCACCCCATTTCCTCGGTTTAGAGGAAAGTCAATCTCTAAAAGTGCACCTCAGGACCTAGCCAGGAATGTTGGATCAAGAACTCTTATTCTTTTCTGTTGTAATTGAACCTGGGAGGATGTAGCCCCTGAGAACAACTGCAAATCATCTTGTGACCATGAGGAGAAAGTCAGTCTAAGAATGGAATCAACAAAAGCTGAACCAAGAGAGGAGTCAAAGAAAGAAAGAGGATCCTGAAGGTATTGTGTACTATACCCAGCTATGCCTGAAAGCTTCTCAACTCTGGGTTGTTTGACTACAAGAACTAATACATATCCTTTCTGGCTTAACTCTCATTTTAACAAAGGAATGTTTTGAATAATGCCCAGATTGAAAAACTCAGAGTTGTGTGCCATAAAGTTTAGAAAAAAAGAAACTAGTCTAGAAAAACTTAGAGCTTTTTTGTCCTTAATAGAGTCTCAATAAAACAACACAGAACATGGAATTTGAAACAGACCTAAACATTGACATGTCTTATCAAAATGAGTTTACAGCTAAAGATACTCATTATATCAAACAAAGATTATACTGGTGGCATAAAAAGGTTATAGGGAGAAGGACACAAAGCACAGTCATTTTTAAGGCTTGTTGTAGAATTTCTTTTAGGTTTAAGTGATAATTTGCATGCTTATAGCGGACGACAGAGGATGAGATGGTTGGATGGCATCACTGATTCAATGGACATGCTGCTGCTGCTGCTGCTAAGTCACTTCAGTCGTGTCTGACTCTGTGTGACCCCGTAGATGGCAGCCCACAATGGACATGAGTTTCAGTAAACTCCAGGAGTTGGTGATGGACAGGGAGGCCTGGCGTGCTGTGGTCCATGGGGTCCCAAAGAGTCAGACACAACTGAGCACCTGAAATGAACTGAACTGATTTAGGTTGAACCATTTGAAGTCAAAAGTTTCATGTAGTTCAATCGAATAACAAGGGAGAAAAAAATCTGTATTACTTCCTATTTCAGATTTATTTAAACCAGAGAACATATTATACTGAAAAACAGTCCCATACATTCATTTCTCTTAGCCAACTGTTCTTGTTTTATATCTAGAACAGTCAAATGTGCTACATTTTCATTTTTCATACTGTGCAATTTCGGAATATTTCCTACAAAAATACCCACATCCTGAGTAAATGCAACGTTCACTTACCTGTATGTTATACAGTGGTTGCCTTGGTGCATTAACTTCCTTGAGCAAACGATGAGATATGGCCCTCAACTCTAAAAGTCTGCAAGCAAGCTGAGGCTGCAGAAGTTTGGCAACTGATTTGGAGGATCTGGAAATGTTGTTTAATCCTTGAATTAATGTTCCTCGGTTGATCTTGGCTAAAGCAATGGCCATTCTGATTTTGGATGGTTTTTGCATGGGTTCTCTTTTCTGGAAAAGAAGTCTTTGAAAAGTGACTGATGTGTGATTCTCCAGTGCATTATTTATTTATTAAATTTTTTTTTAAATTTGAAATATAGTTGATGTACAATAGTATGGTAGTCTTGGGTATGCTCCATAATTTGACATTTGCAAACAGTATGAAACAAACACCACAATAAGTCTAGTAACCATCTGGTCCCATATAAAGTTATTACAATGTTGTTGATCATGGTCCTTGTGCTGTATATTGCATCCTCATTACTTATGATATACCTGGAGATTTGTACCTCTTAATCCCCTTCATTTATTTCACTCACACTGCTCCCTTCTTCCATTCCGCCTGAAACCCCCGCAACCACCCATTTGTTTCCAGGACATTTTAAAAATCTTTAGGCAGAGACAAGTGCCACCTAACTGTACACTGCGCCTGATATTGAGTGTCCAATAATTATCTCCTACCCTCCACACAGCTCACAGATCCCATCCATGTATTTAAATAATTATATGAATACATGATTTTTTTCCTTAGGATGTGAAAGTGAAAGTCACTAGTTGTGTCTGACACTGGGACACCATGGACTGTAGCCTGCCAGGCTCCTCTGTCCATGGAATTTTCCAGGCAAGAATACTGGAGTGGGTTGCCATTTCCAGAATTAAGTTATGAGCCTAAAGACAAAAACTTTTCATTTTTTCTTTGGATTTATTTATCTGTTTTTGCATTTTTTAAAAAGAGCTCTTTCAAAAGTAAACAATTCTTATTCAAATATCATTCAATGTTTGAATTTTTCAAACAATCCTTATTCAAAACTCTTATAAATATTTTCCCAGCTTACTTTAAAATTTCAAATGATAATATATAGCACATATACATAATGTACAATTTACTTGAAAAAAATTTTTTACTAGTTAAGGTGCAGAGCAAAGGAATGATGTTAATGAGCCCAGGTTCTTCCATCTTCCCATACACAGTAAAGCGATAAATTTGTTAACTTGAGATGTCTGGTTTTCCTTTGTATAATTAAATGAAAAGATCTTTAAATTCTATAGTACTTTACAATTTATGGTATCATATAATACCATAGTAATCCTTTTCTATCTGTTAACCTTATGCTGCCCCTCCCCTTTCCTTCTCCCCACTGGTAACCACTAGTTTGCTCCCTATATCTCTGAATCTGGGTCTTTCTTGTTTTATTCACTAGTTTGCTATATTTTTTAAGATTTCACATATAAGTGATAAGAACAGTATTTGTCTTTCTCTGACTTATTTCACTTAGCCAAATGCCCTCCAAGTCCATCTCTGTTACTGCAAATGGCAAAATTTCATTTTTATGGCCAAATAGTATTCCATTGTGTAACACATCTTTATCCATTCATCAGTTGATGGACACTTAGGTTGCTTCCATATCTTGGCTCTTGTAATAATGCTGCTGTGAACACTGAGGCGCAGGCATCTTTTTGAACTAGTGTTTTTAACTTTTTGGATGTATACTCAGGAGTTTAATTGCCGGGTCATATGGTAGTTCTATTTTTAGTTTTTGAGAGATTGCCATACTGTTTTCCACAGTGGCTGCCCCAGTTTACATTCCCAACAACAGTGTAGGAGGGTTCCTATTTCTCCACACCCTCAGTGACATTATTGACATTCTTTTTGATGACAGCCATCCTGACAGGTGTGAGGTGATATCTCATTGTTGTTTTAATTTGTATTTCCCTGATGATTAGCAACGATGAACATCTTTTCATGTGCTTGATAGCAATCTGCATTTCCTCTTTAGAAGAATGTCTGTTCAGGTCTTCTGGCAATTTTTAAAATCAGATTGTTGACTTTTTAAATGTTGAATTTCATAAACTATTTATATATGTTGGATATTACCCCTTATCGGTCACATCATTTACAAGTATCTTTTCCCATTCAGTAGGTTGTCTTTTCCTTTTATCAGTAGTTTCCTTTGCTGTGCAAAAGCTTTTAAGTTTAATTAGGTCCCATTTGTTTATTTTTGCTTTTTTTCCCTTTGCTTTAGGAGATGGATCCAAAAAAATATTGCTGTAAATTATGTCAGCATGTTCTGCCTATGTTTTCTTCTAGGAATTTTATAGTATCCTCTGTTGCATTTGGGTAGCTAATCCATTTTGAGTTTATTTTTATACATGGTGTTGCTGCTGCTAAGTCACTTCAGTCGTGTCCGACTCTGTGCGACCCCCCGGATGGCAGCCCACCAGGTTCCCCCGTCCCTGGGATTCTCCAGGCAAGAACACTGGAGTGGGTTGCCATTTCCTTCTCCAATGCATGAAAGTGAAAAGTGAAAGTGAAGTCGCTCAGTCGTGTCCGACCCTCAGCGACCCCATGGACTGCAGTCTTCCAGGCTCCTCCACCCATGGGATTTTCCAGGCAAGAGTACTGGAGTGGGGTGCCACTGCCTTCTCTGATACATGGTGTTAGAGAACACTAATTTCATTCTTATATAAGTAGCTGTCCAGTTTTCCTAGCACTGCTTATTGAAGAGACTGTCTTTTCTCTGCTGTATATTCTTGCCTCCTTTGTCATAGATTAGTTAACCATAAGTGTGTGGGTTTATTTCTAGGCTCTTTATTCCATTCCATTGACCTATGTGTCTATTTTTGTGCCAGAACCATACAGTTTTGGTTATTATAGCTTTGTAGTATAGTCTGAAGTCAGAGAACACGATTCTTCCCATGTGTTCTTCTTTCTCAGGAGTGTTTTGGCTATTTAGGGTCTTTTGTGTTTCCATATAAGTTTTTAAATTATTTATTCTAGTTCTGTGGAAAAAAAATTCCATTGGTATTTTGATAGGGATTATGTTGAATCTGTATGTTGCCTTGAGTGGTATGATCATTTTAATAATATTAATTCTTCCAATCCAAGAATATGGTATATCTCTCCATTTGTCTGTGTGTCTTCAATTTCTTTCATTACTGTCTTATAGTTTTCCAAGTACAGGTCTTTTACCTCCATAGGTAGGTTTATTCCTAGGTATTTTATCCTTTTTGATGCAATGGTAAATGGGATTGTTTCTTTAACTTCTCTTTCTGATGGTCTATTGTTAGTGTCTGGAAATGCAGCAGATTTTTAAATATTAATTTTGTATCCTGCAGCTTTACTGAACTCATTGATGAGCTCAAGTAGTTTTCTGATAGCATCTTTAGGATTCTCTATGTATAATATCATGTCAACTGCCAACAGTGACAGCTTTACTTCTTCCTTTCCAATTTGGATTCCTTTAATTTTTTTCTTCTCTGATACCTGTGGCTAGGACTTCCAAAACTATGTTGAATAAAAGTGGTGAGAGTCGATGGACATCCTTGTATATAATATATAGCATACATACATAATACAAAATGTATGATTTAAAATTTTAATGTTAAAATATAGCACACATACACTATGCATTGTACAGTTTAAAAGAAAAATAAAACAAAAGCCCTATATACTAAACAAGCTCACAATACTTTCAGTTCTGAAAACCTCAAATCTTCTATGAACATTCTGACAGAAAACACTTCTGGCATTTCTAAAACACATGACATGTAGCTCTCTGTTCTAGCAGAAAGTGAACCACAGGAAAATGACTTACAATGTGGTTAGACCGCATTCCAGGCAACAGACAAGTATAATTTCCATTATTCATTTAAGTAATTTTATGAGCTATTCTGGCTTTTCAGTATATAACTTGGAGGAAAGAGTTGGTTAATAACAAAAAGAAGTGACTTTGAATCTCATTTATTTGTTGAGTCCAAATATCTAAGTTCAAAACAGCTTTTGGATTTTTTGATCTACAGTAAACATCATATTTGTTTAAGGGCTAACATGATGTATCTTTATTTTAAATGCCTCAACTTATATCCTGCAGTCATAATTTCATTAGTGCTGTTTTTGTCATCAAATTTCAGTACTTCTCTTACTCTTCAGCATTTGCCACTGGAGATAATCAAAAGCTCTTCTAGCCTGTCAATGAAGACGTTTTTCTGCAACATCTGGTTATCTATTAACTTTGCTGAAAAGTCCCATTAGCCCACCTGTGGTCTCAATCCTCCTAGTCAACACAACAGTAGAGGATGGGCTAAGCTGTGGGCTGCTACAGTTGCTGTAATTCCAAGCCTCTTTAGAGCACAGCAATCCTTACAAGCAGTTATATGGTAGGTAGAACAAGCACAAAAAATACACAGGTGTGATCACTTGATATTATCTAAGCTGGCTGCAAGCACACCTTGAAGAGAAACCACATGGCCCGCAGTATCCAAAGTTCCTGCACAAACAGATTCAATCTCTTGTGACCTCACGCTCTGCTGCACTGACTCTTCCTCCCAACTCCTCCTCAAGGCAGAGCAGCTGGAAAAAGTTTGGTTTTACTTCCCATCACAATTTACAGTTGTCCCTCGGTATCCCCGGTGGATTAGTTAGTTCTGGGACCCCCAAGCATCTCAAAATCCATGGATACTTAAGTCCTTTATATAAAACAGTATTTGCATATAACCTAGGCACATCCTCCTTTATACTTTAAATCATCTCTAGATTACTTATAAAGCGTCATACAATGTGTTATGCAAATAGTTGTCTGCAATCAGCAAACTTAAGTTTTGCTTCTTGGAACTTACTGGAAATTTTTTTCCTGAATATTTTCAATCAGAGGTTTGTTGAGTCCCTGGTACTGAGAGCTGACTGTACCGTGTTTTCTCTCATTATAATTTATAATCAGATGGTGAGGGCCATATTGCCAGGTCAAACAGAAATGGGATATATGCAGTCCCACCATTACTGAAACCTTGTCTATGTGGTCATTAGTGTTTTAGGGACCTTCATTTTTCAACTGCAAAATATTAACCTTCTGCAGGTTCCCTGTCCTTATTTTGTCAGTTCCTTTACAAACTCTTGGTGATCTGTATTGGCCTGGATTCACTGACTTTGCATGTGTATTTCGATTAACCAGTCTTGAGGCATCCTTCCAAACATTACACTAGACTGATCCATTCAACTTTTTCCTCTTTTACAAAATTGTCTAAGTTTTTATCTCTGTAGAAAAATAAGCCTATTTGTAATTGATAATCTACTAAGCAAAACTCTCCTGTAAGGTTCATAAAATTTGTGTTGACCAAAAATACAGCATTTATTGCAAACAATATTTTAAACAATTCAAGTGTGCATTATAGTAAAGCTTTACTGCACTTTTGGTTATCTTTCTCATTTTAGTCTCCTCCTGAGTTTATGGCATTTTCCAACAGACTCAGTCTCTTCCTAATTAATATCATCTTTGTTTCCCTTAATGCTTAAATGGTTACAATTTGATGACTCTGCTTCCATTTTAAAATGCTTAAGGAAGGCATTTTGATACTTTCCTAGATAACTGAAAGAATGATTACTTTTAACAACAAAATGTTTCTGATCCCTTTTATTTTCCCTGCCACAAAACATGGAATCAATTTGTTCCCAAGAAGACCATCATTGCTTTTTTAAGAAGAACAGTATTAGAAACCAAATCTGGGCACAGGGGTGCATGTTGAGTGGTTCTTAATGGCTCTGAGAATACAAAGTTGACAGCAGAGAAAAGGCTACTTACATTTCTTAAAATGCAGAAGGAGACATTCTTTAAAAATAGAAAAGTCACCAGTTTATGCTGATGGTTCCAATTCACTCTTACTTTCAGTGAGTTACTTTTTAAATGAGCTCTAACAGAAAATTTTAAAAAGGTTCTTCCTCATTGAAGTACCAGCTTTTCCTTTTTGTCTGCTATTAAGAAAATGGCAACCCATTCCAGTACTCTTGCCTGGAAAATCCCACAGACGGAGGAACCTGGTAGGCTACAGTCCATGGGGTCGAAAAGAGTCGGATACGACTGAACAACTTCACTTTCTTTACACTTTTATGCTATGTATTTTCTTACCAAACCACATGTGTAAATTTAAATGTTGAACCCAAATTAAGAAGTCCTTATTTCTTTCTTTTCTTTTTAAAATTTTTGACCCTCGGCCTAAACATCCTGGAATCTGTTACAAAGTATGCACATTCAGATGACTCTAGCATACCACCAAATGTCAGAAAAGAAAGTCCAACTCCCACCTCAGAGATAAACAAGGGACTTAAAGACCATTTACCAAAGAAACTCAGTATCAGTCAGATTGACTCACGGATCCTGCTTTCCTCTCTTCTTTTTTCCAGAGTGATGTCCATTTTTCTGTCATCAGCAGTGTTAATGCTGAACTCCAATTTCTAGTAACACCGGCTTTTTACTACCCTACATCTCTGAAACCAGTCTGTCAGCAAATCTTATTCAACTCTTTCTCTGAATAGTCCAGAATTTGACCACTTCTCACCAGCCCCAGTACCAACAACTCATTCCATTAATGTTCACATGCCACTATCGTCTTTTCTCCAGACTTGAAAATTAGCTTCCTCCATGGACTCCCTGCTTCCACCCTCACCTACTTTCTTTCTGCTCCTCAACACATCAGCCAGAGAGATACAATTAAAACTTACATCAGACCCGATCTTGCTTTTCTACTCAAGCACGTCAGTGGCCTCCTGATGTACTCAGTGCACACGCCTGAGGTCTTACAATGGTCTACGAAGACTGCATTTCCTTCACCTCCCTGGCCTCATCGTCTTTTTCTCTCCCCTGCCCTCTTTCATTACTTGTTGAGCTTGTTAAGTAGACCCCCATCTCAGGGACTCTGAACTAATGGTGCCATTCTAGTCCTCAAGGACACCAAAGTTTGCTCCCTCACTTCCTTCAAGTCTCAATTCAAGAATGACCTTTTCACTAAGACACCCTTGGTCACCCTACCTTACCCATCAGCTGTTCTCATCCCACACTTACACTTCATACCCCTTCTCAGCTATGTTTTCTTCTCCTTGAGATCTACTATTAACATAATGTGTAGTTTATCTTCCTTGTTTATTGTTCTTATACTTGACTAGGATATAAGTTTGGGGTGTATTATTTTAGGATGTAAGTTTTATGGCAGCAGGTGTTTTATAGCCGTTTGGCTCCCTGATGCTTCGCCATTGCCTGGAACAGTGACTGTCAAGCAGTAGATGCTCTGTAGATATATTTATTCAAATGAATGAATAAAAAATATACAAGTTAATGTTGAGAAACACTGGGAAAATATAGCAAATATTAAGTAAGAAACCATCTAGGAAGCTTTCAGTACACAATGTGCTCTGTAACTTTCCCAATAATGATAGTGCCCCACACACACAAAAAAAAACCCCTCATCAAGGAGAAACATACAACTGAATTACAGAACACTCTAGCTACAGTTCTACTCTCATTATACTTAGAAACCCCAATATATACCAATACAAGCAATTTCCAGACATCACTGGTACATCCCCAGTGAAAGTGTGCCCCATGGGATTAAAAAGCCCACTCTGAAGATGTACCCCATAGGGTTAACAGAAACTGATGACTAACAATTCCTGAGCATTTAATCTTACAGAAGAGCAGGGAAGTACTTGTTTTTTTTTAAAAAAAAGACAAGACAAAACAAAACACTCTCTGCTTCATTGATCTGCCTTCACTGATCAAGCTTGCCTTAACTGTTTCTGCAAACTTTGTACCTTCCAAGTGTCACATGGCTTAGAAAATATATCACAAGACTTCTTTAACTGCCTCCTATAGATTCGCACCTCTGACATATGGCTTGCTAGTAATGGTTGCTTCAGGAACATGGAGCTAATCTTTCCCAGTTCAAACTAGCTAAGATCACATGACCATTCAGCTGGGCCTGCTCGGGTATGCAGTGGGTAACTTTTTGACATCAGGGGGCCAAAAGCTGCACCCTCAGTTCATGCTAACACCAACATTTTTTCAACAGGCACCCCATGAAGAAGCATATTACTCCGATATGCCTACAGACAGCAGACATTAGCTCACCTTTTTCCTGCCTCCAAACACCTTCACCTGCACCTCTGACCTATGCTCTTCACCATATGCATCCTAAGCCCCTTGCCTTTGGGGAGATGGATCTGAGATGTGTTCTGTCTCCTCACTTGGCTGTCTTATGAATAAACCCCTTCTCTGCTGCAAATTTCAGCATCTCAGCATTAGGATTGCTGCACATTGGGCAAAGAAAATTGGTTTGGTCATACCAGCACTTTCTGTACCACATGTTTAAAGAAAAAAAAGAAGAAAGCATAGAGTTCAGATCTACAGCTGTAAAAATCCAGTTTTTGCATGGATTCTAATGTACTCTGTTTACAATCCTCAGTTTTGTAGTACACAGTTAAGTGCAAGATAATGACCAAAAAAAAGGGGGTTATGTAACTACTTTTCATGAGTAAATTTGATCTTACTTACCATAAAAAAGTTCTCTCATCCAAGTAAAGATTATTTGAACTAAAAAAATTTAATTCCCTAATTATAGCTGCATTTTTTATTTGTTCAAACTTAAAAGTTTAGTATTTTAAAGTCCTCATATAGAAATCACTTGCAATTTGCAAGTGTAAACCTTAAAAACTTACTTTTTACTAAAAGATGTGGATACTGAAGGTTTTGGGGTCTGGGCTATTTGGAAGGGAGGTAGTGGACAACACAAGACCTCAGAGGCCAGAACCTCAAGCCAGAATTCTAAAATTAACTTTTCCCAGCCCTGGCGGGGGTTGGGTGCAGTGGGGTGGGGGGAGGGGCGGGAGTGCGGGGGGTGGAAACAATGTCCTTAAAAATCTTTAGCCATGAAGAATTATTTAATAACCATTATTCTGGGTATATTCTTCTATAAAAATTCTACCATCACTGCCATCAAAAAAAAATTTTTTTTTTTTTTTTTTACCCCAGGCCAGCAACATGACTTTTTCCTAAATAGGTGCCTAAAATTAAAAAAAAAAAAAAAAAAAGATTTAAATACTGATCACAATATTTGGAGATTTAAAATACAGTCCAATTACTAAAGCCCTCTAAGTAGTCTTAAAATCAGGATCATCCTTTCAGGATGTTTGGGAACTACAGACAATAATAGAAATAAAATCTGCAACATTTACAATCTGCCTTTTAACAATAACCTAGTTAAGGACAGAATATTAGCCTTGTTTTCTGGATAATTTATATTTGGAGAGCAAATAACTTCAATGTGCTACAGTATCCCCTCACTACTCAGGTTTCCTGCCAATCTCAGCAACATATTCTTCAGAGTAAATGGTAGAAAAAGAACAATGTGCTTTGAAAATCAGAAATCAAATAACTTTAACTATGTTCATATTCTTCTTTGCAAAGGTGGCGTGTGGTTCTTACAAGGAAATGGTTTCAGTGAGTTGGAAATAGGAACCGAGAGTTCTTTGGGGATCAGAATATCAATCTATTTCACCATAAAGCATGTTTATGGCCCCAGTGATAATGAGGCTATGCAGATGGCAGGAAAAGATGAAGGAAACTGTAAAGAAAGTTGCAGCTTTAATTAAATGAAACCCAGTTTCTCTAATGTTGGCAATGGTGGAGAAGCACAGCTTGGAAAGAAAATAGGCCTTTCCAGGCCTAGGCTTCCTTGACTTTACCTTGACGTTTTCTCAATAATTACTGCCACTGCTGTGCTGGCCATAACCATTTTATCTCCTAGACCAAGCAGCTCTTTCCTTAATAATGTAGAGCATGCCGGGCGCGGTGGCGCGCGCCTGTAATCCCAGCTACTCGGGAGGCTGAGGCTGGAGGATCGCTTGAGCTCAGGAGTTCTGGGCTGCAGTGCGCTATGCCGATCGGGTGTCCGCACTAAGTTCGGCATCAATATGGTGACCTCCCGGGAGCGGGGGACCACCAGGTTGCCTAAGGAGGGGTGAACCGGCCCAGGTCGGAAACGGAGCAGGTCAAAACTCCCGTGCTGATCAGTAGTGGGATCGCGCCTGTGAATAGCCACTGTACTCCAGCCTGGGCAACATAGCGAGACCCTGTCTCTTAAAAAAAAATATAATGTAGAGCATGGCCAAGAAAAGTCTCTCCTGTCTCAAAATAATTTATACCAAGACTACGGGAATACAGATAAAAGGAAGCAATTTGTTACTAGGACTAAAATATAGAATTACAAAGTCTGATTTGCCCGCTAGAGCTTGAAGACTTATTCGACCCTACTTAGCCAACCACCATCTAGATGCCGTCTTACCACTGTGCATCCAGATACTTATATTTCAGTATCACTCCTTCCCAAAGTTAAGACCTAAGGGTGATGCCATTTATTCAAATTTACTTGACATTCTGGAAATACGCTACAACATTTCATACTTTTTTGGCATGACAGTACTTCCACTGGAATATTTTCCCCTGTTCCTACCCACTTACCTTATCCCTTTCTTCACCTTGAAAACTCCTATTCATCCTTTGAGACCCAGTTTAAGCATCTTTCCTCCAGGAAGTCTTCTCTGACTGCTGTATGCAGAGTCATTCCTTCCTCTAAATTGTATATGCCTCGTACCATATTTCATCGCAATTACTTGTTTATAACTCTGTATCCATTAGATTTAGCTCACTGACTGGAAGAATGTTGTCTTGTGTATTTCTGTTTTCCTTCTTCCAGATCCAGGCAAAGTATTTATAAAATGTCTAATGCCAGCTGTCTGAATGAATGGTTAAAGGTAGCTCTAACGCCTCTCCTTTGGAATGAAATACACAGACTTTGTGATTACTGTGTTACTCAAGAGGACTCTTTGGTTTACTTCCAGGTGTTATGTTCCTCACGTTGACATTACCGAAAGCCTGATTTCTGGATAAGCAGGTTGTTACTGCACCATATAACTTTACAACATATTCTATTCTGACTGTGGCCAAAATGACTGAAACCATACTTCCAATAAGAGTTGTGTACTTTTGAGTAAATTAGGTCACATGCGTCCCCTAAACAAATGTTACCTTTTCCTGACCAAATGTCTTTATGATTCTCTACCTAGCTCCTTCCACTCCCGTATCTTATCTTAAACCTTTTTTGGAACAGCTGTTTAAAACATATGCATATATACTTTGTTGAAATTGATGTCACTATTTTCTTGCCACATTAAAACACACACTCATGCCATAGTTACCTCTCCAGTGATATCATTTTTACCAGTTATATTTCTTCACTATTACCACAGATTTTAGTCAAAGTATATCTAGGTATTTTTATGAATTTTACATTAAGCAAATCTTAAGTAAACTAGGTTGCAACTGTAGCTATGAGAATGTTCTAGATTTCCAATTTAATGGTACAGTGATTGTCCTTAAACTTAATCCCTCTATCTACATCACTTCCTTGCCCACAATCTTTCTGCTTTACATAGACTCCTTCCAATGAGTCAGAGTTGAAGTGGTGTTTTTCTGAGGTGAAAGGAATGCTTTCCTGAGTTTCAAATGCTGATCTCATAATCACAAATTCAATAATTGGTATGACACTAAAAATACAATATACATTTTACAATCCTTTTCAAAGTTATAAAATCACATTACCTGATTAGATGGTGATAATCTGAGGATGGTAGGGAATTCATCTTTAAACTCATCTATAAGGTCCATGATTACTTTCTGGATCCCCTCAACTAAGACAAAAAGAAATTAGGGGGTAAAAATATGCTTAACTAAAAATCTCCTAGACATAATTCAAAAGAACACAGGACGCTGCTTGGGGATTTAACTCCCGGTTTCCATACCCCCATCCCCTTCACAAGAATAGTCTGCATACTTCTTCCAGAAAAGTTCTTCAACACCTGCTCACATATCCACCCAACAGGTTTGATTGGCATGTTGAGTTCCTAGTTCACAGCAAGCTTGCAGGCCTGGGGACTGCCCATCCTCCTCTACCATTAGTGAGGGGTGAGGGTAGCCTTCTCACTCAGGGAAGCAAGCAAGGACAGAACCTGCAGTTCCGAATTCTTTGTTACTGCACAATGGGCCTCTAAGAACTTACTACAGAATCCTCTGAAATCACTCTGGGCCTAAGAGGAGGAAAAGTGTGTTTGGAGCCGCAAGGGGAGGAGAAATGAGATTAAAAAATGAAGCACACCAAAGAGTTCTGCAGTAGGGATTGAATTTTGTCTCAATTTCTGCAGTGATACTTCAATTATTGGATCATCTGAGAACAAAGCTCCCTTTGGAAAGAGTTAGCATACGCTTTAAAAGAAATACTTCACCTTTGATGCCAAGTGAGAAAGAAACACCAGCAGTTAACTCAGAAAGAGACTTCTGCATGGGCTATTTTCCCTTCCCCCAAATGAGGATCACTAGGTCAGACCAAGGCAAAATCATGAAGTCTTTGGTTTGCCTTCTTTAAAATCTCACCTTTCTGTTTCCTTCATCCTTGTCCCTTCGAGTACTTTCCCACTTCAGACAACCATTATTTTCCCCTTGTCAAAGCTGGAAAGAACTGCATGTCATGCAGACTTGATTATATTTTGGGCCTCCCAGGTGGAACCAGCGGCAAAGAACCCACCTGCCAATGAAGGTTGACTTAAAGAGATACAGATTCCATCTCTGAGTTGGGAAGATCCCCTGGAGGAGGGCATGGCAACCCACTCCTGTATTCTTGCCTGGAGAATCCCATGGACAGAGGAACCTGGCAGGCTACAGTCCACAGGGTCACAAAGAGGTTATATTTTAGTGTGGATGAGCTAGTTGGTCAACTCAGATCCATTTTAATTTGAAGCCTTTATATTTAACTGTAGCTAGATGGGTTTCTTCAGCAAGCATAAAACTAACAGCAGGAGGTCTGTGTAAGGGAACTACCAGGAAAAGAGAAACGATCGTAGGATCCTTCTAGCTTGTGATGCCTGCCAGATCCCCAGGTTTCACCTCACCTCTCTGAGAACACTCTCCATCACAGCATAACCACCTCTCTGCCCCTGAACAGCACCTGCTTCCCTCCATCATAAAGCTGATGCTAAAGAGAACTATACCCTTACCATTTGGAAAGTGAAATCTACTGCCAGAAAGAAAATATTATTAGACAGTGATGAACACACGAACTGGGAGTCTACATGAAAATGAAACCTTTTATTTGCGCTATTAAGACACCTGGCTCTCAGAGTCCACCAGAGTAACACCCATTAGGACCTGCTCTCTCTCGGTCGTCTATGTTCTCCACTCCCATCAGCTCCCGAATTCTTTTTTCCATCTACCATCCTCAATGTCCGAGCTCCCAACTGCTTCACCTAGTTTTCTTTTCATCCATTCTCACCCTCCTAGGCATCCAGTAAAAATTTTAAAAATCTATAGGAAAACATATCATGTTAATATTTCCCGTACTCCAAGCTTACCTGACTCTGTTGTTAGTTATGCTAATGAAATTCTTTTTGTCTTTTCTTTCTTAATGGCCTTCTCCCTGCAAAGGAAGCGATGGAAAAAGACAGGGTGATAAGTAAAAAAAAAAATCCCATCTTCCCTTACATACATTTGTGACCATATCTGATAATATTTAATATTTGGGGCTTTATTTAATCATATTTTATGCCTATATCCTTACATATATTACATTATTATAGACAAAGTTAGATGAAATTATTGTCAGCGGCTTTCTTTAGTTATTTGTTGTTATTTACAACTCATGATTGAGTATTCCATACTTAAATAGGATGTTTGTAAATTGAATTATTTGAAATGTACTAAGGGAACTTTAGTCTTTAAAAGTATAATAACTAACCCTAGATAAATCCTCCTGTAAGGTAAAGAATCATCTTTTTTTAAAGTGACTGCAAATGTTTAACTTTTAGTCTAACAATATCCTCTTTTTTATTGGAATATAGTTGCTTCACACTGCTGTGTCAGTTTCTACTATACAACAAAGTGAATCAGCCATATGTGTATACATATATCCCCTTTTCTGGATTTCCTTTCCATTTAGGTCACCACAGAACACCGAGTAGATTGCTCTGTGCTATACAGTGGGCTCTAATTAATTATCTATTTTATACATACTAGTATATATATATATGTCAATCTTGATCTCCCAAATTATCCCATCACCACCCCCTTCCCTCAGACAATGTCTGTGTCTTTATCTCTGTGTGTCTATTTCTGCTTTGCAAATACTATACCATTTTCCTAGATTCCACACGTATGTATTAATATTGTGATATCTGTATGATATCTGTTTTTATCTCTCTGACTTACTTCAGTCTGTAAGACAGTCTCTCGGTCCATCCACATCTCTGTAAATAAGACAGTTTCATTCCTTTTTTGGCTGGGTAATATTCTGTTGTATATCTGTACCACATATTCCTTATTGATTCCTCTGTTCATGGACATTTAGGTTGCTTCCATGTCCTGGCTATTATAAACAGTGCTGCAGTAAACACTGGAATCAGGTATAGTTTTGAATTATGGTTTTCTCTGGGTATATGCAGTAGTGGGGTTTCTGGATCATATGGCAGTCCTATTTTTACTTTTAAAGGGACTTCCATACTGTTCTCCATATTGGCTATGTCAGTATCAGTTTACATCCCCACCAGCAATCATCTTTTTAACATGAAAAATATATACCTCCTAATCTTGTAAATACAGATTTTCAAAGGTACACACACACACACACACACACACACACATTTTGCTTCTCCTTTAAAATGACTTAATAACTATTCTACAATTTCAGTTGAGTACCATTAATATGAAGTAGACCTGGAAAGCCTGATGGAAGTCTTCAGATAGTTACAGTAAAATGATAGCCCACACAGAGGACAGCATTAGCAACAATAGTATTGCCATGCAGTTTAGGAACTTCTGAGGTTGGTTAGATGATAGGAAACTGGGACGGTCAGATTTCCTGTTGTCTGTTTCCTACATCACAATATAAACTTCATGAGCTCAGGGTCTTTGGTTGGCTCAAGTTTATATTCCCAATACGTGATAATGCTTTTACAGTTTTACAAAAATATGTTCTTAATGGGGCTCCCCTGATGGCTCAGCAGGTAAAGAATCCTCCTGCAATTTGTTACTTATGTCTTGGGCAGGATGAAAATTTTAATCATTAACAAAGTCCGTGTTAATGATTGAATGCGTGAGGGGGAGGTGGAATCTTCCAGAGGGACTGAGGGGCAGCGGCTTACTGTGAAGGACACAGGCCATGGAGTTTGAGCCTTTTGGAAGACTGAAGTCACGGGGGTCCAGAAGCTGATGCCTGGTTCCATTTCACTGGTATCAAAAAATATTTCAACTCTTACACCCTCGCAGGGAGAATGAATTGTGTGCTGGCCACATACAGAGGTATTGCTTTGATATTCTTAGACTTCAAGTTAAGGTCTAAAAAAACTCCAGCTGTAAAAGCAACATAAACAGACTGTGAACTGTACATTATCTGTTAAGTTCCCATGCTTGAAGAAGCTAATGTGAACTCACCATGTGATACTCAATTTGTATAATAAATTATGAAACCGGGGGAAAAAAGTCTGTGTGTGTCTGTGTGAGTCACTCAGTTGGGTCTGACTCTTTGTGACCCCATGGACTATAACAGTCTGCAAGGCTCCTCTGCCCATGGAATTCTCCAGGCAAGTATACTGGGGTGGGTTGCCTTTCCCTTCTCCAGGGGATCTTCCCAATCCAGGGATTGATCTTCCCGCTGCCGGTAGATTCCTTACCCTCTGAGCCACCAGGGAGGCCCTACCAAAGTCTTCATAGAGTCAATTAACTGAAATATAAATGCAAACCACCTAAGATACATTACATGCAAACAATGTTGATTAAACACCGTGGGAAGAAAATATGTTTTCTCCACCTACAAAGTACTACATTTTAACTGAGTTTCCCTTGATAGTGACAGAACCTAAATAACTAACTGAATTAATTCAAGATGCGCTCTGTAAGGAAATAGGTACCCTGAGAACGCTTGTCTTTGATTTTCCTTTACATTTTTGTTGCTCAATAGTACTGAGTACATTAACTGCACTCTGTTATTCTACATATATGAGAATAGAAAATAAAAAGTGTACAAGTTCATGGATTTAGTACTGATAAATACATGCATAAGTGAAAACGTACAATGCAATAAAGATCGAAAGACTATATATGTAAAATTTTTTAAAATATTTACTTCTAAAAAGTAAAAATTGAAAACAAACTGGAAAAAATTAGTTGTATATCAAATTGGTTACAAGACCTACAAATGATTTGAGTGGCTTTGTATTTTTAATTGAAGTATAGTTGATTTTCAATGTTTCAGTTATACAGTAAAGTGATTCATATGTGTGTATGTGTGTGTATGTACTTTTTTCAGATTATTTTCCATTATAGGCTATTAGAAGATATTGAATATAGCTCCCTGTACTATACAGTAAGACCCTTGTTTTTATTTATTGGGTTGACCAAAAAGTTCATACCAGTACAGAAAAACCTGAATGAAATTTCTCTGAGAAGCCCAATGTTTTATATGTAGTAGTGTGTATTTGTTAATCCGAAATTCCTAATTTATCCCTTCCTTTCCCCTTTGGTAGCCATAAGTTTGTTTTTTATGTCTGTGAGTTTATTTCTGTTTTATAAATAAGTTCATTTGTATTATCAAATATTAAGATTCCACACATGTGTTATCACGTGATACGTGCCTTACTCTGTCCGGTTTACTCCTCTGAGTATAATGATCTCTAGGTCCCTCCACGTTGTCTCAAATGGCATCATTTCATTTTTTTGAGGGCTGAGTAATACCCCCTTTTATTTTTTTTGCTTTGGAAAGACTTTTCCTATTGGAGTGGGCTGCCATTCCCTTCTCCAGGGGATCTTTCCAACCCAGGGACTGAACCTGAGTCTCTTGCATCTCTTGCACTGCAGGTAGATTCTTTATCGTCTGAGCCACCAGGGAAGCCCTTTTCATATATTATACCCTGATAAAGAACTTAAATGGAATTATGTGCAAATTAACATAAAATGATACCTCCATGCCTCTGGTTTGACAGGTTTGACCTTGTACTCCTTAAAGTGAGAGAAAGTGAAAGTGAAGTCGCTGAGTCATGTCTGACTCTTTACGACCCCATGGACTATAGCCCACCAGGCTCCTCTGTCCATGGGATTTTCCAGGCAAGAGCACTGGAGTGGGTTGTCATTTCCTTCTCCAGGGGATCTTCCCAACCCAGGTCTCCCTCATTGTAGGCAGACACTTTACCATCTGAGCCACCAGGGAAGTACCTTAAGGAACAACCATAATCCTTGGAATGATTGCATTAATGATTTCCTGTCCTTAGTCCATTGGAAGCTTTTGTTTATAGGAACTCATAGGGCTCATTTTTGTTTTATTGAAATCCCATTTAGTTATAGATAATCAGGTGCTTTGGATGAACTGAAAATATATATCTGACTTTTGGGAAACTTCATAGGTTTCTTTATCACGTAGGTGATTATATAGGGATACATTAAAAAAAATAAGACAGATTTTTTTCCCTTCAACTTGAAATATTATCCCTGTATATTGCATGAATGAGAAATTTCCCCATATTTCCATCAGAGTAATATACTTGCTTTAATTCTTAAGCATGAGTGAACATGATACAAAAATATATGCTGACTTACTTGTGAAAAATGCATTTAAAGCTATTTTAAATGTGTTTTAATTTATGAGACTTTACTTATTATACTTAATGCTCTAATCTGGTGGTAAAGGTATTCTTAAGAATTTGCAAGTAGTTTAGATTTTCAAAACTGAATGAGAGAGAACACTGTATAACCATCCTGCTGCTCCTTCAGTGCAATAGAGTAAAACTCTGAAATTAAAAAAAATCAAAGAACAAAGTAAAACACAATGTTAAACAGAATCAACAAGATCATCATAAACTCATGATTTTTAAAAATACCTTTTTTCTAGCAGTACAGTTAGAAACACTGCCCGCCCCCCACCCCCCCAGTAGAAAACAGCACATCTAACACTCAGATTCTAGGCTTTAAAATACCCCACCCTCCTACTAGGAACCAGGACTCTTTGAAGAAATAGCTGATAGCAGTCTGCATCAGCAGAAATACAAGATGAAGCAGGGCAATCTCAGGCCAGAAAGGAAGAAAGCTTTTTGAAGATTAATGTGGTCCTATTGCAGTCAGACACGACTGAGCAACTGAACTGAACTGAACTGATGAGGAGGATAACAATAAACTGTAGAAAATTCTGAAAGAGATGGGAATACCAGACTACCCGACCTGCTTCTTGAGAAACCTGTATGCAGGTCAGGAAGCAATAGTTAGAACTGGACATGGAACAACAGACTGGTTCCAAATAGGAAAAGGAGTATGTCAAGGCTGTATATTGTCACCCTGCTTATTTAACTTATATGCAGAGTACATCATGAAAAACGCTGGGCTGGAAGAAGCACAAGCTGGAATCAAGATTGCCAGGAGAAATATCAATAACCTCAGATATGCAGATGACACTACCCTTATGGCAGAAAGTGAAGAACTAAAGAGCCTCTTGAAAGTGAAAGAGGAAAGTGAAAAAGTTGGCTTAAAGCTCAACATTCAGAAAACAAAGATCATGGCATCTGGTCCCATCACATCATGGCAAATAGATGGGGAAACAGTGGAAACAGTAGCTGACTTTATTTTTCTGGGCTCCAAAATCACTGCAGATGGTGATTGCAGCCATGAAATTAAAAGACACTTACTCCGTGGAAGGAAAGTTATGACCAACCTAGACAGCATATTAAAAAGCAGAGAGATTACTTTGCCAACAAAGGCCCATCTAGTCAAGGCTATTGGTTTTTCCAGTAGTCACGTATGGATGTGAGAGTTGGACTCCAAAGAAAGCTGAGCACCGAAGAATTGATGCTTTTGAACTGTGGTGTTGGAGAAGACTCTTGAGAGTCCCTTGGACAGCAAGGAGATGCAATCAGTCCATCCTAAAGGAAATCAGTCCTGAATATTCATTGGAAGGACTGATGCTGAAGCTGAAACTCCAATACTTTGGCCACCTGATGCGAAGAGCTAACTCATTTGAAAAGACCCTTATGCTGGGAAAGATTGAGGGCTGGAGGAGAAGGGGATGACAGAGGATGAGATGGTTGGATGGCATCACCAACTCAATGGACATGAGTTTGGGTAAACTCTGGGAGTTGGTGATGGACAGGGAGGCCTGGCGTGCTGCAGTCCATGGGGTCGCAAAGAGTTGGACACACAGAGTCAGTTCGGTTGGACTGGACTGAACTGAACTGATGAGGAGGACACAGAAGCTAGCTTGAAGGAACAACAAAGGTCTCTGTCATCATTATTTGGGCTTTACAAGGGAGGACTCAGGCCATGTGAATGCTCGGTGCTGCACTAATTGTAATATCAAGAACTCGTGAACCACCCGAACAACTACAAAATTAATAAATAAATCATAACAGTTCCATTATGGTTACTCTACAGCAGTAAACCTGAATGAATTATAGCTACGTGCAACATCATGAATGAATGAATAGCAGTAATGCAGTGGTTTTGAATGGGAAAAGCAAGATACAGGAAAAAAAAAGTCAAGCATGATTCCACTTATATGAAGTCCAAAACCACTCAAAACTAAGCAATGTATTAGGCGTACACATACGTGTGGTAAAACTATAGAGAAAAAAACAAGGGAAGCATAAACATAAAATTCAGGATGGTGCTTACGACCTCTGAGGAAGCAAAGAAGAGATGGGATTGGACAAGGGCATACAAGGATTCCGAAAGTAATGGCGGTGTATATTTTCTAAAACTTAATCATGTGTACAGGTGTCAAAGTATTACAATCTTTATCTCTTGCAGCAATTTATAAATGCATCTTCTCAATTTAATACAAATAATGAAAGGAAATAACCCGATGAACAAACTGCTGTAACACCTTTAGTAAAAAATTATCATTAAGGTTATTCCAGTAATAATGGTAAGGGTATGTCCTTTCAGTCATTAAATATTAAATAAACAACTATTATGTGATAGCGTAGTGAATAAAATAGATGAAAACAGTTGCTCTACTGGAACTCACATCCCATGGAACAGAATCAAACAATTTGCTATCTTCTTTGGACCAAAACTAGCCATTTCTTTCATTAGCAACTTGCTCAGATTTTGAAAGTAACTACATATAAGATAAAATATTCTTCTGATTGGAAAGATCTTATTTTAGCCTGAGAAAAGTTATGTTATAAATTTATGTTTTAGACTGAAATCTTTTCTACATCAAATCTGTAGACATAATTGCAAATAAGATTTTTTGAGAAGCTATGTATCATCTGATAGACATCTTCACCTTGGAAATAGGCAACCTAAAATTGAAACCTTTCAGGAAAAGCAATATTAAACACATTTAAGTATCCACAGTCCACATATTTCTAAGGCCTTTGGTTAGTCTCAGATTCATCTACTTCATGTTGTAATGTCTGCCAGGCATGACTAAAAATACAGATTTTGTATTTTGGTCCCTTCCCCTGTAGTCACAGAATGTACAGCTTAATTGCCTAGATGCTTAAGCAGATCTCCCTGGTCAAAGCAATAATATTCAAACAAGATAAAAAAGAAAAATTGGTCATTCCATGTAATTCTACATAGGTATAAAAGAGAAAACTGTCCTGCGCTAAAAATTAAAACACTAAAGGATGCATTCCACTCTTTCTTTGACCCAACACGTCTACGGCAAGTTGATGACATTTCTTTAGAGCTGAGCCCAGACAAGATAAAATTCACCATGTGCAAATTTATCTAAATTTGCCACAAGACAACACTGGTGTTCAGTCAGCACAAACTAATCCTCTTAAGTATATCTAAGGTACCTTGTACAAAAATAATTCTTACAAATTAAAAGTATAATAAATTGCCTATAGTCCTAACCTATGAAGACTATAGACAATAATTATAATAACAACGCCATTTATTTTAAAATGAAGTCCCCTCGACCAATGACTTAAATTACATCTGCCCAGTTTGTAGTTGGTGGCCTCCCTCATAGCTCAGTCGGTAAAGAATCTGCCTGCAATGCAGGAGACCCGGGTTTGATTCCTGGGTCAGAAAGATCCGCTGGAGAAGGGATAGGCTACCCACTCCAGTATTCTTGGCCTTTCTTTGTGGCTCAGTTGGGAAAAAAATCCACCTGCAATGCGGGAGACCTGGGTTCAATCCCTGGGTTGGGAAGACCCCCTGGAGAAGGAAATGGCAACCCACTCCGGAATTCTTGCCTGGAGAATCCCATGGACAGAGGAGCCTGGTGGGCTACAGCCCATAGGGTCACAAGAGTCAGACACGACTTAGTGACTAAACCATCCCTGTCAGTTTGTAGTTAGTACTCAATTTTCACACAAACAAGTTGATAAAACCCCAAACTGAACATATCTAAGATGCATTATCTAGGCAGTTAAAAGATTGGAAAAGCAAGCTTTGTTTTTCTTTTAAAGGATGTAGTAAAGCCAGATTATTTCTTCAGATTCTATTTAAAGATAGAAAACAGAATGATTTTGTGGGCCATACATGAGTTCTATTCTACTCAACTGCTCAGCTGTGTCAGACTCAACCCCATATAATGTAGCCCACCAGGTTTCTCTGTCCATGGAAGTTTTCAGGCAAGAACACTGGAGTGGGTGGCCATTTCCTACTCCAGGGAATCTTTCCAAGCCAAAATTGAACCTGCATCTCTTACATCTCCTGCGCTGGCAGGCAGATTCTTTTTTTTTTTTTATCTTTGTATCAATATATTTTTTTAATTTTTATTTTTACTTTATTTTACTTTACAATACTGTATTGGTTTTGCCATACATTG
The DNA here is from genome assembly GCF_014754425.2 of Oryx dammah. Lineage (NCBI taxonomy): Eukaryota > Metazoa > Chordata > Mammalia > Artiodactyla > Bovidae > Oryx > Oryx dammah. The sequence continues at coordinate 15,447,347 of NW_024070189.1, read as the reverse complement.
ACATGAATCCCCCACGGGTGTACATACGTTCCCAAACATGAACTCCCCTCCCACCTCCCTCCCCTAACATCTCTCTGGGTCATCCCCATGCACCAGCCCCAAGCATCCTGTATCCTGCATCGGACATAGACTGGCGATTCGTTTCTTACGTGATAGTATGCATGTTCCATGGATTCTTTATCTCTGTACCAACTTGATGAATCAAGCTCTGAGGAATTTATAAAGTATCCCCACCGAGGAAGTGGCAGGGCAAAGACTCTTGTCTACATTCTGTTTTCAAAATTTTGAATTCTCTTCAACATACTGCCTCTCTTAGTTGGAGTGAGTGATTTTCAAGAGCAGCAAGAAAAAGGAGACAATAACAATAGGAGGAATACTCTAAGATGGTCTAAGAAGTTTAGAAAAAGATTCATATGATCGGAAATTCTATTATGGACAGCTTTCACCTTTTCAATCAAAATCTGAGTGCCCACTGAATACCAGGGACCTAGGACACAGAAATGAACAAGAGAAGTCCTTGTCGCCGGTAATAGAAAACAGTTTCAAAGACAATTACAATAACATTACAAAAGCAGTAACACAAAGTCTCTATGCAAGCATGAGAAAGGGTGTCAACTCTGGGAGGCCAAAGTCTGAAAAGCTTTTGTTTGGTAAACATGTCAGACACTGTGCAAGAAACTGGGGGCAGTGGTAAGTAAAACAGTGGGATCGCCGCTCTCATAGAGCTTGTATTATGGTAGGAGAAGACACAGCAAACGAATGAGGTCATCCCATGCAGTAATAACTATACTATACTGTACTATAAGAAGTGAAACTGAGCCATGTATAAACGGAGACGACGAGGCCACCACTTTATGGAATGTTGAGAAAGCACACCTGTGAGAAGAGAAAAACAACTAAGTCAAGGGCATAAGCTTGACTTCATATAGTTATTCATATAGTTATTGCTTCATCTCTGGGGCAAAATCAGTAAGTTTTTTTTTTTTTTAACTCAGCACCTCTATTCTGTAGGGCTTCCCTGATAGCTCAGTTGGTAAAGAATCCGCCTGCAATGCAGGAGACCCCAGTTCGATTCCTGGGTCGGGAAGATCTGCTGGAGATGGGATAGGCTACCCACTCCAGTATTCTTGGCTTTTCTTTGTGGCTCAGCTGGGAAAAAATCCACCTGCAATGCGGGAGACCTGGGTTCCATTCCTGGGTTGGGAAGATCCCCTGCAGAAGGGAAGGCTCCCCACTCCAGTGTTCTGGCCTGGAAAATTCCATGGACTGTACAGTCCATGGGGTCACAAAGACCCGGACACAACTGAGCCACTTTTTCACTTTCAGCTTTATTCTGCTTAGAGTTTACCTACAGGCTCGTGGTGTAATTCTCCATAATTCATACTGTCTTGGTTCAATTTTCATCTTTGCCCAGTATAAAGAAGAAAGATCCCTTTCTCTCTCCATCATCAACAGGACCGCTCTCGGGGAGTCGCGGCTCCTGCGCCCACCACGTTGAGCGCCGTCCTCACCTGGACCAGCTCTCCCAAAAGGGCAGGCTACACATGGGGCTGCGGGGCTCTGGGTGCCCCTCGACCACCTGCCGGTCAGGTGCCCAGTGGAGGCCGGCCACCTGCCCGGGGGTGCAGACACTACCGCAGCAGCCCTTTGGAGCCCTCGCTGGCCTCCCGGCTGCAGCCATTGTTTCCACCACAGCCCGGCTGCAAAGGGGCACCCCAATACCTGCCTGCCCCCACTTCTACGTCTGTGATGAGAGACCTGTGGGCCGGTTCCCGCAGCATGTGCCACGACGTGTGATGTCCACACATCGGAGTGAAGCCAGGCCTGGGATGAGGAAACCTGGGACAGAGTCCAGTCGCCAGCTTCCAGGAGGTTCCAGAACCCCTGGTGTTGGGAGTTCCAGCCCTCAGGGTCTGTGCAAAGGTAGCCTGCTCAGAGCCGGATATGGCACAGGCAGCTAGCAGAGGTTGTCTTGGCCTCTCCTCCAAGACCTTATTCCTCCCCTAACTTTGCATACCCTTGGGGGCTGAGTTTTTAGAATTTTAGATTTTAGAATTCTGCCTAAAATCCCAGACATTCAGGCCCAGGCGTTTGGACCTGCTGGTGGAGAGGAGCAAATGGTGGTGAATGTGCCTGACGTCATTTGTGATGAAAACTGCAGGCCCAAGGGATAGGGGTCCTGCCAGACATCATTTCAAAGAAAAGGGACGATGGTTTTTAGGGAGAAAGCCTAGCAACAGTATCAGAAGAAAGATTTAATCCCCAAAGCTAACACCTTTTCAAATTTTGTCAACACAGTAACCTTTATTTTTCAGACGTTTCTTCACTGTCAATGCATTCCCCCACCTAAAGTATCGAGTATTTTTGTTAAATCACACCAATAAGAATTTTGGAAAAATCATAAAAAATAATGTGGTAACATGATGTGATGTGAATATAGGATTCCCATATATTCCCAAGTCAAGAGATCCTGGGATATTAGTGTCAGGCCTGATCTGACCACCTGTAGGAACTACCGTCACTTAATTCCTCAGTTCAAATTTATTAATCAGTAAAGTGAAGGAGTTGAAATAGAGATCTTCAAAACTTTGTGTCTGACCTTAGCAACTGTCCTACATTATCACTAATAGTCATTACATATTTTGATAACTGTAATTGTCCCAGGATCAAAGCCAAAAATTAGGGCACTTAGTGCAGGAGCTCAGGCATGCTGCAGTCTATGGGGTCGTAAAGAGCAGGACAGAACTGAGCGACTGAACTGACTGAGGCTTCCCTGTCCTTCACTATCTCCCAGACTTTGCTCAAACTCATGTCCATTGAGTCGGTGATGCCATCCAGCCATCTCATCCTCTGTCGTCCCCTTCTCCTCCCGCCTTCAGTCTTTCCCAGCATCAGGGTCTTTTCCAGTGAGTCAGCTCTTGGTATCAGGTGGCCAAAGTACTGGAGCTTCAGCTTCAGCATCAGTCCTTCCAACAAATAATCAGGACTGATTTCCTTTAGGATGGACTGGTTTGAGCTTGCAGTCCACGGGACTCTCAAGAGTCTTCTCCAACACCACACTTCAAAAGTATCAGTTCTCTGGCGCTCAGCCTTCTTTATAGTCCAGCTCTCACATCCATACATGACTACTGGAAAAACCAAAGCTTTGACTATACGGACTTTTGTCAGTAAAGTGATGTCTCTGCTTTTTAATATGCTGTCTAGCTTTGTCATGGCTTTTCTTCCAAGAAGCAAGTGTCTTTTAATTTCATGGCTGCAGTCACCATCTGCAGTGATTCTGGAGCCCAAGAAAATAAAGTCTGTCACTGTTTCTATTGTTTCCCCGTCTATTTGCCATGAAGTGATGGGACCAGATGTCACGATCTTAGGTTTTGGAATGTTGAGTTTTAAGCCAGCTTTTTCAATCTCCTCTTTTACCTTCATCAAGAGGCTCTTTAGTTCTTCTTTGCTTTCTGCATAAGGATGGTGTTATCTGATTACCCTCCATAATATTGGTGAGCCTCATCCAATGAATCGAAGGCCTTAATAGAACAAAGACTGACTTCCCCTAAGAAGGAAGTGTGCCAGCAAATGGCTTTTAGACTTGATATATGCTCTTCCCTAGGTCTCTAGTCTGCTGGCCTAACCTGAAGGTTTTGTTTTTATCAAGCCCTCCACAACTACATGATCCAATTCCTTAAAATAAATCTCTCTCTTTTATATACATATAGTATTTTTTTATATGCATACACACACACTTACATATCCTGTAGTTTTTATTTCTCTGGCTAACCCCAGGAACGGAAACAAGCCCAGTGAGCCCTTGGAGAGATGCTGTAGGAGAAGCCAGGGAAGGGATATATCCTTTCTCATTCTGCTCCCTCTGATCTTCCCCTTGACTAAATGCAACTAAAAGGCAGGAGGGAAAAGGAGCCTATGGATATAGTTTACACAAGCTAGGTTTCCAGCATACAGAGCAAGGTGGAGACGAGAGATGAGCAAAGAAAGAGTTAAACTCATTTAGAAAAAAAAAAAAAAGCTTAGAAATCATTACCAAAAAATTCAGAAAAGTGGTCACCTTCTGAAGGTAAGGATCCAGAAGATGGGTTGGGGGTATTTCCTTATTAGAATGTTGACTAAATGACTGTTTGTCTTATAGTTATCCATTAACTAGACATGTATGTTTTGTACTTTTTATAGATTTCATAATTTAAAAGTTTAAAGAAGAAAACAACATTTAACCCTAAGAACTTTTATAATATATGAATTCTAAACAGTCACAATCATTTTCCAGGTGAGCAAGTTTGTAGCACTTAAAACGAGTCTCTTTAAAACACTAGAAAATTTATTATAGACAGTATACCAGTCCTGAGAAGTTAGAGAACTAAGTATCTCAGAACTCAAAACTTTTTTAAGAAAAAGTTGCTTCTAGCCAGAGGGGGAGGAAAGAATAGTACCTGGAGATTTGGACATGTTCATTAACAAATGCTGAGAGTAAAGAAGAGTAGAGAGGTAAACGGTGAAGACAGGAGAAGAAAAGGGACACACAGAGAGCAGTCCCTCCAGTGTCAAAAGGGGAAGCCCATATAGCACCACCACAGCAACTAGCCTTGAGTAAGATAAAGGACATTTACTGCACTGGGACTGAAGGAGAAAGAAAAGGATGTATGTGGCTGCATGCAAATTTGTCAGCTTAGTAGTGGGAAGCTGAGACAGTTCCCCACCTGACGCTTCCGTTTTCTCCTGATGAAGAGGTGGTGGACAGTGAGAAGGCTTGGACCACTTTGGAGAACAACAGCATCAGCTACGTTTGCCAGGCAGTACCGAATGCCCGATTGAAGAATGGAGACCGTGAATTTGTAGCACCATTAATCTGCAGAGTTTTGTGGTTTTCTACAGTCAAATTTAGCCACCCAGAGACAGCAACAGGAGAAAGAGAGAGAGGTGGGAGTTTGGTTTCTCTTGGATCTCAGAGAACAGAAATTCTTCAGGAGGATGGAGAAGTAATGGTCTGGTTCTCCTCCTCCACTCAGATTGGAATTCCACAAGGTAAATTGAAAACTTTCGGTACAAAGCAAAGTATGGGCAAACCTAGATGATCGAGATAAGGTATAGTTGGGCTGGTAGTAAGGATATCAGGAAACAGGGCATGTTGGGTTAAACTGGCTATAAAGTTTTCAAGAAGAATTTGCCCGAGAAATGCCCTTCTATTGAGTAGTGGGTGGTGATGGGGTCCAGATTGGTTCTGGAAGACTCCAAGGTTTTAGGTCACTCCTTGATATGAGAATCTAGAAGTACAAAATACAGCTGCATTATACACAGTTGTTTGCATACCTGTTCAGCAGGTTATCAAGTTCCTTTGAAGTATTTGTTAAGAAGCATACTTAGAAGGAGGCTGTGAATATGGTGCCTTTGAGAATTCCATGATTCTCAAGAGCTGACTCATTGGAAAAGACCTTGATGCTGGGAAAGATTGAAAGTAGGAGGAGAGGAGGGGGACAGAGGATGAGATGGTTAGATGGCATCACCGACTCAGTGGTCATGAAATTGGGCAGACTCTGAGATGGTGAGGGACAGGGCAGCCTGGTGCGCTGCACCCCTGGGGTCATGAAGAGTCGGACACGACTGAATGACTGAACAACAACAAAATTGTGAATGGCTACTGGAAAATCTTCGCAGCTAATCCCATCATGCAGACAGCTATCAGCCCTTTGGGCTTCCCTCGTGGCTCAGAAGGTAAAGAATCTGCCTGTAATGCAGGAGACCTGAATTCAACCCCTGGGTCAGGAAGATCCCCTAGAGGAGGGCATGGCAACCCACTTCAGAATTCTTGCCTGGAGAATCCCATGGACAGAGGAGCCTGGAAGGCTACAGTCTATGGGGTCGCAAAGAGTTGGACACGACTGAGAGACTAACACTTTTACTTTCAAAGGGCTGAAACCTGTCAATCAAAAGATAGAACTTTAGAAAACCGATCAAGGCATACATTCACTTACTGCAGTTTGCTCTGGAAATAATGTCTCCATACACAATTTAATGCTGCCATAATTCTAATTAAAGTGTAAACTCCTTGGTATCAAAAGGTCCTGTACCTTAGGTGCTTTATAGATGTCTGTTGAACTGAGAAGGTAATGAAGGGCTTCCCATGTAGACTTACCTAAAGGGAAAAGAAAATGCTGGCCACATATCCTAGATTTCCAGGCCCATTGATAGTTAACCTTGTGATTATAAATGAATAAATAGTTTACACACTGGCCTCTTGTGCATTGGGTTAGCACAACCTTCAACCCTTGCATATGATGAACTCTGGACACCCTAACAAAATAAAGCTTCTGGGCTTGCAAAAACCAAGGAATGAGCCCTGGAAAATGTGACTCGACTGAGGCAATGTCATCCTGAGGCCAGCTTGAGCAACCCAGCTGACCTCTCCCTGTGACATTTCTAGCATAGTGGTTTAGAAAAGTGACTCTATTTAAATCAATCTGTCCTCCTACAAAAAAAAACATCTTTGAGATCATGGTGGAGTCATTAGCAAAACATTGTTGTAATCATCGTTAATGCAAGAGGACTGAGTAATTTATTAGAAATCACAGTAAGTTAATAAAAAGCACTGGCAGAAAATGCCTCCTAATTCTAGAGTCCAACCTGGGGAGTTACAAATTGTGTACAGTTTGTGACTGTTCATGTGTAGCGACCTAGTAACAGACTGTTCCTTTTCAAGGCTATAGCTAGTGAGTGCTAAAACATGTGTAACGAAACAAAACAAACTCTGCTTTTGTGTCTGCTTTGTATTTTTTTAGTATGTTATACTTCACTGCTTCTTGCATTATGCCAGGGTTGCACATTTCTGAATGTCTCATTCTTTTTGTTCAAAGAGCCATCGACCTTTCTCACAATTCTGAAGAGTTTGCCATAATGACCCATAAAAACAAGATCTTTCCCAATGTGGTAAACATTCCAATCACAAACACTGATTATTCTTTTGTTTCTGTTGACCCACAAAAATATAGTTTCTTAACTAACCAGTTCAAAAAAGAAATGTTGCTTTCTAGATTTCACTAGAATTTTCTTGCCCTCAGGGTGTCATAAATTCTCTTTAAGATTTCATAAATTCTCTTTAAGTCATAATGTAAACAAGGCTTATCCTTTCATTTTACCTGGTGCCAAGTAATTGAACTATTACCTTTATATTAAATCAACAATGATATACCATGGTTTAAGGACTTTTGAGAAGACAAAAAAAAAAAAAAATCCTGGGATTATGGTGGGCAACTTATGCCGTTACCTGGGCGGCAGGTCAGGCATTGGGAATATTAAATACTGTACTCTACCTCTCATTTCAGGGATATTCAGTGGAAAATTTGAGAGGCTCTGCTTGCCACTGGGATTAATCTAGAACTGACTTTGCTTTTAGCTTCCCCTATTTATCACTTCACGGAGGGAGGTTTGAATGCCATTTAATGTAGATTGAATTGCCTGGTCTCACTCTAGTCTTAACTGGGAAGGCGCTTGTATCACTAGAACATCTTGAGGAAGCATGGGAAACAAGCCCCTGCATCAGCAGAAACCGTGTTTGCCCTGTAGGAGTAGGAACCTATTGGTTGAAAAGGGGGTTGGATCTGGCTACAGCGGGGATGGGGTCAGGGGGAAACTGGAAGTGCAGCTGGAGAGATGATGATAATCACACAAGTCCAGATGTTTTAATTTAAAGGTGAGAGGAGACAATACCCATCAATAATAATACTCCAGTCCCATAGACTTTTTAAATTGAAGGGGCTCTAAAAAAAGGAGTGTGGAGAGCAATGCTAGTAAAAATGTGTCCACAGGGATCTCTGGAAAAAGTGACAGAAGCAGGAATCAAAGGAAGAGAAAATAACATCCTTCAGATAAGTTGAATGATCTGTTATAATGCCAAAAGGATATTCCCCAAGAATACAAATTGCTGATTTAATGGTATCAGTAGGGCTTGCCTCAAAAAAAATATCACTAAGAAAATTTCAATTGTTGTTCACTGTAAAAGTGTTTAATTGAAGACAGGGTCACAGACACAAAAGTGGAAAGTATAAAGCAAGTTTCTAGAAAAATAGGAATCAGCAGTCCTGCATGAGGGCAGAAGTCATGTTAAGCAGCTTGTGATAGCTGTTGAATGAAATAGGAGAACACGTGAAAGCATGCTTGTGAAATGCTCCCATTAGGATGATGCCTAGTGGATGGCCTTGGCAGGGATGCACACACCTGAACAGATCAAATAAAAGGAGTACAAGAGATGAGGAAGACGGAAGGATTTACCACTGGAAACTGCGTATTACAGTTACAACAGGAGACAGATGATAGGAATGCTGAAAACAACCTATTTTTAAATATATTTCAGTTCTGCAAAAAGGAGGACTAGCAACAAAATATTACACCATTCAAATTTAATATCCTGTATTTCTGTAGGTCTACACATGGAAAACGTCACAAGATATTATGCATAAATAAATCACACAATCAATATGCTTGATTATGATATTTGCATATATTTTCCCCCAGGGCCAATAACAGAGCAGGCATAGTAAAGGCTAAAAACCCAGGTTTCTTTGAAGTTCAAACCTTTGTAAAGTGCTGGTAAGAAAGAGGCAATCCCGATTCCATGAAATATATGTTCTGGCATTTTTAAAGCAACATTTTAACTGAAAAACAGAACAATTGTTTGAAAAACATGATTGGGCACAATAACACAGGTGAATAGATATGTTCAAACACACAAATGAACATCTTAGACCTTTTCTGAAAGAGCTTACAGTAGTTGGCTTTTGTATATACATGGTACAGATTCTCACTTCAGCTTCACCAAACAGAATGAATGATATTGCAGCCTTGTAGTTTAGAAGAGATCCAAAACTTCAGAAGAAAACTGCTGACTGTTTCTCTGAGAAGAGTTATCCAGGTAATAAAAAGAGGGACATCAACTTTCCTCAAGAATAAGTGTATGGTTACTGACTCTGCTACCTGACTTTGCATTACTTATGTGAGTACTGCAAGCTCTGGTGGTTTAAAAAAAAGAAAAAGCTAATCTTGAATTCTGTGATTTTTGTGTAAATTTACAAACGTTTATCTTTCATTAGATTAGTTACTACAATACAAATACATTTTTTTACTGGGCTGGTTTCTAGGCAAGTAGGTCTGCAGTTTATCTGTGTTACCTTCTCCTATCTCACCCTTACTTCCTCTCTCACAGCCGCCCTGGCAGCACCAGCTAGCCCAGCATCCTGTTCTGCTTCCTGGCAGACCAGGACTCCACTGTGATATCCTAAGCTTCCTCTCTAAGACACAGGCTCAGACACCAGACCAGTAGTCTCTAAATTTTTGGACTGAGCATCCTATTGTAAGAATTTTGAGTATACCCCCAATATCTTTATAAATGACAAGCATCAGTTCAGTTCAGTCGCTCAGTTGTGTCCGACTCTTTGCAATCGATGAATTGTAGCACGCCTGGCCTCCCTGTCCATCACCAACTCCCGGAGTTCACCCAAACTCATGTCCATTGAGTCGGTGATGCCATCCAGCCATCTCATCCTCTGTTGTCCCCTTCTCCTCCTGCCCCCAATCCCTCCCAGCATCAGAGTCTTTTCCAATGAGTCAACTCTTCGCATGAGGTGGCCAAAGTACTGGAGTTTCAGTTTTAGCATATATTACTGTTAATATATTGTGACCACAGTAAAACACATGGAAATGGAAATTTTTCAATAGATGAGATAAGGATAAAGTAAATCACATTTAAAAAACTTTGAAAAATGTATTACTAATAATACAAAATATACTTTTCTCTAGAATGTTATTGCCAACAGATCTTTTACAGAGAATAACAATTGAATATGCTTCATGAAAAAACTAAGATCATGGCATCTGGTCCCATCACTTGATGGCAGGTCGAAGGGGGAAAAGTGACAGATTATATTTTCTTGGGCTCCAAAATCACTGCAGATAGTGACTGCAGCCATGAAATTCAAAGACGCTTGCTCCTTGGAAGGAAAGCTAGGACAAACCTAGACAGCATATTAAAAAGCAGAGACATCACTTTGCCAACAAATGACAAGGCAATCAAAGCTCTGGTTTTTCTAGTGGTCAAGTACGGATGTGACAGTTGAACCATAAAGAAGGCTGAGCACTGCAGAATTGATGCTTTTGAACTGTGGTGTTGGAGAAGACTCTTGAGAGTCCCGTGGACTGCAAGGAGATCAAACCAGTCCATCCTAAAGGAAATCAACCCTGAATATTCATTGGAAGGACTGATGCTGAAGCTCCAATACTCTGGCCACCTGATGCAAAGAGCGAACACAGTGGAAAAGACCCTGATGATGGGAAAGATTGAAAGCAAAAAGGGAAGGAACCAACAGAGGATGAGATGATTAGATAGCATCACTGACTCAACGGACAAGAATTTGAGCAAACTCTGGCAGTCAGTGGAGGACAGAGGAGCCTGGCGTGCTGCAGTCCATGAGGTCAAAAAGAGTCGGACACAACTTAGTGACTGAGCAACAACATTATCTTTTAAATTTTGTGATAGAGCAACACAGATGTCTGCTTTTATGTTCAGTTTATTTAAAGGCTCTCTGAAAAGAGCTCACAAAGATATGGGAATTTAAATGGAAGAATTTAGCTGGGTTGCTAAATCATACTTACATACTCCAGGGGATAGTAAAGGACAGGGAAGCCTTGAGTGCTGTAGTTCATGGGGTCGCAAAGAATCGGACATGACTTAGCGATTGAACAACACCACCAATTTATTTTTCAGTCTTATCACTTATTATGCGAAGATTTGGTTAAATCTGATGGATATATTTCCATCTTACCTAATGTTATTCAAATGGTTTTTAAAAACCTATAAGATAATCAGAGTTTTTATAGGTTACATGCATTTTCAATCACAAAACACATAGTGGGTGAGGGGTTGATAACTGGAGTTAGTTATCTAAGTTAGAATCACAGCTCCCGGAGTCTCACTATTTATATAGCTGTGGGCAAGTAAATTAGCCTCTCTATGCTATAATTTTCTCTTCTGTAAATTAGGATAGTAATAGAATCTACTCGATAGGGTTATTTAAAAATTTAAAAAGTCAATATTTATAAAGCACTTAATATATCTGGCATATGACGTGACATGTGTGTGTGCTTAGTCGTGTCCAACTCTGCAACCCAATGGACTGCAGCCCACCAGGCTCCTCGGTCTATGGATTTTTTCAGGCAAGAATACTGGAGTGGGTTGCCATTTCTTTCTCCAAGGAATCTTGCCTCCCCAGGAATCGAACCTGCATCTCCTGTGTCTTCTGCACTGGCAGGCAAATTCTTTGCCACTGAGCCACCTGGGAAGCCCCCTGTCTGGCATATACTGTTAGTTAAGTATATTAAGAAATATAGAGAGAATTCTCATGCCCTGCTACTGGGAGTGTAATACTTAAAACCACGTTTAAAATCAGTTGGGTACTATCTACCAAAATTAGACATAGACTTACCCTGTGATCTAGCATATCCACCAAGATACTATATTTTAAAACAAGAGTAGTTTTTGGTGGCTTTGCTTGACAGTTCAGTTCAGTTCAGTTACTCAGTCGTGTCTGACCGTTTGCAGCCCCAAGGACTGCAGCACACCAGGCTTCCCTATCCATCACCAACTTCCGGAGTTTGCTCAAACTCATGTCCATAAGTCGGTGATGCCATCCAACCATCTCATCCTCTGTCGTCCCCGTCTCCTCCTGCCTTCAATTTTTCCCAGCACCAGAGTCTTTTCCAAGGAGTCAGCTCTTCACCTCAGGCTTTGCTTGGAATAGGCCAAAACTAGAAATAACCCACACGTGCATCTAAAATGGAATGGATACAGAAATAGTAATTTATATATCCACTGGATGCTATTCAGCAATAAAAAGGAATAATAGGGACAAACCACAGCTACAACAACATAAATAAATCTTACAAATGAAGATGAGCACAAGAACCAAGACACAAAAGAGTATATAGAGTGTATAGAGTATATCGAGGAAAACAACAGAATGGGAAAGACTAGAGATCTCTTCAAGAAAATTAGAGATACCAAGGGAACATTTCATGCAAAGATGGGCTCGATAAAGGACAGAAATGGTCTGGACCTAACAGAAGCAGAAGATATTAAGAAGAGGTGGCAAGAATACACGGAAGAACTGTACAAAAAAGATCTTTACAACCCAGATAATCATGATGTGATCCCTAATCTAGAGCCAGACATCTTGGAATGTGAAGTCAAGTGGGCCTTAGAAAGCATCACTACGAACAAAGCTAGTGGAGGTGATGGAATTCCAGTTGAGCTCTTTCAAATCCTGAAAGATGATGCTGTGAAAGTGTTGCACTCAATATGCCAGCAAATTGGGAAAACTCAGCAGTGGCCACAGGACTGCAAAAGGTCAGTTTTCATTCCAATCCCAAAGAAAGGCAATGCCAAAGAATGCTCAAACCACCACACAATTGCACTCATCTCACATGCTAGTAAAGTAATGCTCAAAATTCTCCAAGCCAGGCTTCAGCAATACATGAACTGTGAACTCCCTGATGTTCAAGCTGGTTTTAGAAAAGGCAGAGGAACCAGAGATCAAATTGCCAACATCCGCTGGATCATGGAAAAAGCAAGAGAGTTCCAGAAAAACAACTATTTCTGCTTTATTGACTATGCCAAAGCCTTTGACTGTGTGGATCACAATAAACTGTGGAAAATTCTGAAAGAGATGGGACTACCAGACCACCTAACCTGCCTCTTGAGAAATCTTTATGCAGGTCAGGAAGCAACAGTTAGAACTGGACATGGAACAACAGACTGGTTCCAAATAGGAAAAGGAGTGCGTCAAGGCTGTATATTGTCACCCTGCTTATTTAACTTCTATGCAGAGTACATCATGAGAAACGCTGGACTGGAAGAAGCACAAGCTGGAATCAAGATTGCCAGGAGAAATATCAATAACCTCAGATATGCAGATGACACCACCCTTATGGCAGAAAGTGAAGAGTAGCTAAAAAGCCTCTTGATGAAAGTGAAAGAGGAGAGCGAAAAAGTTGGCTTAAAGCTCAACATTCAGAAAACGAAGATCATGGCATCCGGTCCCATCACTTCATGGGAAATAGACGGGGAAACAGTGGAAACAGTCAGACTTTACTTTTTGGGCTCCAAAATCACTGCAAATGGTGACTGCAGCCATGAAATTAAAAGACGCTTACTCCTTGGAAGGAAAGTTATGACCAACCTAGATAGCATATTCAAAAGCAGAGACATTACTTTGCCGACTAAAGTCCGTCTAGTCAAGGCTATGGTTTTTCCAGTGGTCATGTATGGATGTGAGAGTTGGACTGTGAAGAAAGCTGAGCACCCAAGAATTGATGCTTTTGAACTGTGGTGTTGGAGAAGACTCTTGAGAGTCCCTTGGACTGCAAGGAGATCCAACCAGTCCATTCTGAAGGAGATCAATCCTGGGATTTCTTTGGAAGGACTGATGCTGAAGCTGAAACTCCAGTACTTTGGCTACCTCATGAGAAGAACTGACTCATTGGAAAAGACTCTGATGCTGGGAGGGATTGGGGGCAGGAGGAGAAAGGGACGACCGAGGATGAGATGGCTGGATGGCATCACGGACTCGACAGACGTGAGTCTGAGTGAACTCCGGGAGTTGGTGATGGACAGGGAGGCCTGGCGTGCTGCGATTCATGGGGTCACAAAGAGTCAGACATGACTGAGTGACTGAACAGAACTGAACTGAACTGAGTATATATATAAGACTCAACGTATATACCCACTGCAGTGTTCTTGCCTGGAGAATCCCAGGGATGGGGGAGCCTGGTGGGCTGCCGTCTATGGGGTCACACAGAATCAGACATGACTGAAGCAACTTAGCAGCAGCAGCAACAGCAACTTACATAAAGTTCAGTGACAAGAAAAAACAGAATATCAGCTTAGGAATGCACATATAGATAGTAAAACTGTAAGGAAAAATAAACAAATAGTCATCACAAAAATCAGGCTCATGATTCTAAGAAAAAGAATAGAATTGTAACTGAGTAGGGGCGGCTGTGAGTGGGGGGCAGTGTGTGTGTGTGTGTGTGTGCACCCTTGATGAGTGCTGATAACGCTCCATTTTCTGGACTGGGAGATTGCTTAGGAATGCTTACTTTATAATTATTTATTAACTACATGCATCGGTATTATGCACTTTTCTGTATATGTTATATTTCACAGTGAAGAAGTATTTTTAAAAACTGCTATACAAGTTTTGTTTTCACAAAATTAACCTTAGTTTCTGGCTCCAGCTTCTTTGCTGGGAAAACTGCTTATGAGAAATACCTCAAATGAATTCCATGTGGTTGCTCTCACTGGAAGCTTGGAATCCTTCCTTTCTTTAAACAGTTTTTTTTTTTTTTTCAAGTCTAAGTAACTCACTCACAGAAGTTTTGCATAAAATAAAGTTTGTTTTTTTAAAGTCAGTTGTTGAAAATACCATCGTTAAGTTGTATTAGAGAAAGAATATCTTCTCTACTATAGCTTTCCTTTAGTGGCTCACAGAATTGTCATTTTAAAATGTATTTCATTACTGAAACATAATCTAGTAAATACCACGCTGAAACAGAATCTATTCAACACCATAACATGAGACATATTGAAAACATCTGTGCTTTTTGTTTAACATTATAGTAAACTTCCCACATTGCGTAACATGTTCCAATACTTGTGTCTTTAGGTCTTTAGCAATGTTTTATATTCATATGCTCAAGGTATTTGCTATCAAAGGAATGCAGTTCCACCCCCCCCCCCCAACCCCATTTGTGTTCCATGTGTTGCTGGGAATAACACTTATCTTCACAAGAAGAAAACTATTTTCCCAATGGTATGTTGCTTTTTGACTTTTTATTTTTAAGGAAGCTCAGAAAAGACTTCATAGCCTTTATAATTGGTGAATTTTCTTTAAAGTATTGCTTGAATCGTTCATTCCTTAAACATTTTAGAAATATCACTGAGCTTTATCTTCAAGTTTGGATGTCCAGGTTTCAGTTCAGTTCAGTTCAGTTCAGTTACTCAGTTGTGTCCAACTCTTTGCGACCCCATGGACTGCAGCACACCAGGCCTCCCTGTCCATCACCAACTCCCAGAGTTTTCTCAAACTCATGTCTATTAAGTTGATGCCATCCAACCATCTCATCCTCTGTCCTCCCCTTCTCCTCCTGCCTTCAATCTTTCCCAGCATCAGGGTCTTTTTCAAATGAGTCAGTCCTTCACATCAGGTGGCCAAAGTATTGGAGTTTCAGCTTCAGCATCAGTCCTTCCAATGAACACCCAGGACTGATCTCCTTTAGGATGGACTGGTTGGATCTCATTGCAGCCCAAGGGACTCTCAAGAGTCTTCTCCAACACCACAGTTCAAAAACTGGACTTTGATAGGGCTTCCCTGGTAGCTCAGCTGGTAAAGAATTGACCTCCAATGCAGGAGACTCCAGTTGGATTCCTGGGTCAGGAAGATCCTCTGGAGAAGGAATAGGCTCCCCACTCCAGTATTCTTGGGCTTTTCTGGTGGTTCAGACAGTAAAGAATCTGCCTTCAATGCAGGAGACCTGGGTTCGATCCCTGGGTTGGGAAGATTCCCTGGAGAAGGGAATGGCTACCCACTCCAGTATTCTGGCCTGGAGAATTCCATGGACAGAGGAGCCTGGTGGGCTACAGTCCATGGGGGTCACAAAGAGTCAGACATGACTGAGTGACTTTCACTTTCACTCAGAACATTATCTATTAACTGTAATACATCCTTCACGTGAAGATGTTAGCAAAAGTAAGTATAAATCCATACCTAAACCCGTTTTTTAAAATTTACTTTTAACTGGAGAATAATTCCTTCACAATGCTGTGTTGGTTTCTGCTGTACAATGTGAATCAGCCATCAGTAAACATACACCCCCTCCCTCCCACCCACCCTCCTAGGTTGTCAGAGCACTGGGTGGAACTCCCTGTGGTACACAGCAACTTTCCACTACCTATTTTACACAGCATCATGTATCTACGTCAAGGCTACTCTCTCAGTTCGTCTTACCCTCTCCTTCCTCTGCCGTGTCCACAGTCCATTCTCTAAGTCTGTTAAAACAGTTTTTAATGATTATTGCCAACTGATTGTCAATCTGATTAGTCATTAGTTTTCCACCTTACAGTGTGACTCCCAGAGAGTGCCCGAAATGTCAGCTCGGTCCATTGTGTTTGCCCGTTCTTGCATTATTAACATTGTCTCCATTGATCCATGCTGCAATAGTTTACTTAAATGTCATCTATAAATCCATTTAGTCAGATACAGAAACCGCAACATGTAGCAATATGTAACCTATACATATATATATATTGATGGCTGATTCATATTGATGTTTGGCAGAAACCAACACAATTCTGTAAAGCATTTATCCTTCAATTAAAAAATAATTTAAAAAAAGTGAACACAGGAGAGAGTCCTCCCCTCTCCCACTGTGTGCTGTGGTGCTCCCATCATCTCCGCAGAACACCCTGAATGCCTGCCCACTTTGGGATCAAATCAGGGTGCCACCACCAACCCTCACATTAAGTATCAGCAGAGCTTAATTTCTTTCCTTTTTTGGGGGGGGGGTCAAAATAAATGTTTGAAGATAAAAATTCAAATACCTTTTCCGGAATTTCAGGGGTTGATGCTGGCTCCTCACTTTGGAGATGCATCTTACACTCATATGCAGTTATATTTTATCTCAGGATAAGAACATCTATCTGAGTGAATATGAAATGATGGCATGCCAGCCAGGAAAACAAAAACATACTGTTAAGTCTGTAGGTCCTTCCTTACGTGTGTGTTCTGCAGTGACCTTGAGGTTAGAGGACATAAGATAATCCAATTTGTTATACCCTGGCAAAAGTGAAAACAAACAAACCCTTAATGCTACTAATGAGGGGAACTACAAATATATAAACCCAACAAAAATTGTACATAAAAGAGAAATGATTATTTAAAAGGTAGTCTTTAAGATAATTACGAAAAAAAATCTTTAAGATATCAGGAAATGGACCATCAGTGATATTGTGTGACTAGCTCCTGTAATAATTGACCCCAAAATGTCTGGTTTAATTCAATAAAGATCTATTTTCTCACTCATATCACAGTACAGTGCATGCCGTGAGGAGGCTCTGCTGTAACTAACCATTCAGAGACTCAGGTTGCTTCCAAGCTGTAGGTCAAACACAGTCAAACACATGGCTTCAAGGTTGACCTGGCTTCATCCAGTTGGTAGATAGCCAGATGAAAAAACATGGAGATGGTACGCTCCTTAACTGCTCAGGAAGGGATCATATTCCACTAGTGAGAACTAATCTCATGGCCCTATCTACATGCAAAAACTCTGGGACATGTCCTTTCTCTATGGGGCCTGGAAGAGAAAATGAGTTTGGTGAGCATCCAGCTAGTCTTTGTCAAATAAACAGAGTTGGTCTAGGGATTCCAAGTATCACCAAGGCTGACACTGGAAATCTCTTGGGAAGCTTCTACCACTCTCATTTCTGCCTGCTGTAATGAAGGCATCAGAACACCAGCACTAATTTTAGCTCTTGCTGTTCCCTGAATAAGCCACGATCATCCACATCTCTACATCTTTGCACGTGATTTGCATATAACGTCTGTCCGTTCTTTCCAGTATTTCTAACCTCCCCTTCCTCCCAAGCTAGCAGGCTTCTCCTCCTCTTCTAAGACCTAAGACAGTGGCTACTTCCTGCATGCACTTCTCTCTGATGACAAAGAAGGCACAGATCTCTTCTTAACGTTCACTGAACTTTATCATTGTACTTTGTTCCTACCTCTATTACTGAATGCATAAGCCTACATGATAATTTTTAAGGAACAAGTACATTTTCAAAAGGATCAGATGCATCAATATTCACCACATAGTGACCATTAATAATAGATTTAGCTTCTCAAGAATAAGGACTGGGTCTTATGTATCTTAATATCTCCCGTGCGTACCAGCACTGGCCTGGCTTACATACTCAATATCTGAGGAAAACCTGAACGCTGTCTGCCCCTTTCCAGCAACTTCCCAGCTTCCCAACCCTTCCTGCCCCTTTCCAGCAACTCTAACTCTCTCTCTCTGTCTCGTGCTAAAATGCACTAAACGCATTACCATTGTCACCATTTAAAAATGCACATTACCACATGCACCTTGTTGGCAATAGTTCTTTTCACATTTTCAGCTTACAAAACAGAAACTCCACACTCATTGAACTCCAAATTTTCCTCTTCCAGAAGCCCCCTTAAAACTAGCATTCTGCTTTCTAAGAGTCTAACTACCTGAGATATCTCATGTAAGTGGAATAATGCAGTCTTTGTCTTTCTATGACTAGCTTATTGCCCTCAAGATTCATTCATGTCGCAACATGTGGCAGGATTTCCCTCTTTTCTTAGAATACTACTTCTATGTATATACCACATTTTCTATATCCATTCAACCATTCCGGTGTCTTTGCTTTTGACTTGGGGTTACTGGTGGTGATTGATGACCCATGAGAAAAGATGATCTTGTACTATTTTGGGGTGCTTCTAGAGACTAAAAGGGAAACTATACTGGGTGCAAAGGGAAATACGATTTTTAAACATCAGTGCCTTACATAAAGAATGCCCCCCATTATACTCTATCTGAGCACGAGAAACTATTAAACCCCTTTCAACTGAGCAACCGGGGCCCACAATAAAAAGCTGCTCACATTCCAAACGCCTCTCACCCTAGGGTTTTAACTGCCCTACTCAGCACCTCCTGTTTCATAGCCTCAAAACAGTTCTGTTGAGAAAAGAAACAGCAACATTTTAAAGCAGGGCAAAATAAATAAAGGGATAAACAAGAACTCTTTCAACACGGAGCACTTGCGAGAATTTTCATGTTTATGGAGAGGCAGAGCCCCAGAGTAAACTCTGGCTCCTCTTCGAATCCAATGGATTCCAGTGTTCACTTGCATCGAGGCAGTTTGAGGCCCTTTGGGGACACTCACAGCCTTTAGTTCAAGGCGTTATCATGAAAGAATCTAAAGTATCCTTGTATTAGCATGATCGTTATTTTTTCAGCTGGTCTGAGGAGCTATTATTAAACATGTAGCCATAATGCGTACCGAAAAATCCCCCACGTAAGCTCGCATTTGGTCTGTAAACACGTTAAACAACCTCACGCGTAACGACTTCCTACAGCTATCACAATCAGAACCTCAACACTTAAAACAAAACAAATCCTTCGGCTTTTGGTCAAAAAAGATGCCAAATATAGCTTGAAGTAGTAAATAATCCTCCCGAGAAGCGACGTTCGCGAATTAATTGGTGCGTGAACAAAGAACCCTTTCTGCACCACGATGAATGTTGCCTTTCTTTTTTTTTTTTTCTCGCAAGTATGATTGTAGAAAACAGCTGTACTACATGTTGACAAATGACCAAGCGGCAGACTTGGTAAAAACACTTTTGGTCAAGGCCAAGAAGTGGGGGGGTGGTGGAAAGGGGGGCTGCTGGAGCGGCCAGGGGCTGGATTCCCTGGCTTCCCTTACCCTTTTTTTCCCCCTAGTCTTTAGGGAGCAGGGGCCGCAACCGCCCCATCACCACACCCCGCCCCCCCATCCCCTTTCGCCCGCTCGGCTCCGGTTACAGCCTTTCGAGTTGAACAAACTTGCTGCAGGCGGATTGGTGACCGGGAGCTCTCGGGCCGGGGCGTCGTATTTATTAATTTATATTCCGCGGCGCCCCGCGCAGGCCGTTCCTTTGTATCCGGCCCGCCGCCGCCGCCGCCGCTGCCCGGGCTCGGGGGGGAGCCTCAGCGGGGAGCGAGGCCCCCGCGCCCGCCCGAGGACACCCCCCTCTCCAAGGCCGGCACGTGCGGCTGCCGCCCGGCCCGCAGAGGGGGGCGGAGGCCCGGCTTTCCCCCACCCGCCGCTGAGCCAGAAGCAGGAGGCGCGGCGGCGGGCCGCCCGGCCGGGGGAGCGCGGCGCCCGGCGAGTCTCCGCGGCGGCGGCGGCGGGGGCCCGGCAGCGGGAACGGCGGGTACCCCCGCCCCGGGATGCGCCCCGGCACTTCCTGACTGGCTGGCGGCGCGCACGCGGCCCCCGGAGCTCGCTCGCCCGCCCGCTCTGCGTCGGCCGCGCCGCGCTGGAGGCGCGCGAGGAGGGGGAGACGCGGCCCGGGATGAGCTGATTGCTGGGGGGCGCGCGTGGTGGTGGCGGGGGGCGGAAGCCACGCCGCCGCCTGGCCCCCCGCAGGCCGCAAGGAGCCGACCTTTCTCCGCGCCGCCGCCCGGGCCCGGGGGACTGGAGATCATGTACGTACGCGTCGCGGGCCCGCTCTGGTCTCCAGCTCCGGCGCGTGCCGTGCGCCCCACCCCGGGCCCGGGGGGCTCTCGCGCGCCCGTCCTCGCCGCGCGCTGCCCCCCGCGCTCACCACGCGCCTCTTCTCCCCGCGGTCTCGGCCGCCTTAGGTCCATTCACATCGTGGCGCTGGGGAACGAGGGGGACGCGTTCCACCAGGACAGCCGGCCGTCGGGGCTCATCCGCGCCTACCTGGGGAGAAGCCCGCTGGTCTCCGGGGACGAGAGCAGCTTGTTGCTGAGCGCGAGCGGCGCGGCCGCGCGGCCCGTGTTCACCGAGTATCAGGCCAGCGCGTTTGGGAACGTCAAGCTGGTGGTCCACGACTGTCCCGTCTGGGTAAGGGGACTGACGGAGCTTTCCTTTCCTTTTCTTTCTTTTCTCCTCCCGCCCCCCCTTTCATGAATGTCAACGTCCGGGTCACTGGGGGAGAGTTTTCTTTTTTTTAACATTTTGGGGAAAGTCTTTGGTCCTTCGTTTCAGGGGGCAGGGGCCAGCCTAATCAAAGAACACTCTTAGAAGGCAAAAAAAGAAGAAAAAAAAAAAGCCCCAGTGAGAATGTGAAGCACTTAGGCGTACGTTTCACGATTGTGGGTTGTCTCTTGGTTAAGACAGCTGACCCTTAAATGTCCCAACCCCAAGGGACGCGGGTCACTAAGTTTCACCAGCAGAGAGCAGTGGGTTTTTTTTTTTTTTTTTTTTTAATGCCTATCCTGTGTGGGGGATATAGTAATATGAGTGTTCTAAAAATAAAGATCTCTGAAAGCTCAACAGAGCCAAAATACATTTCACTGGGGGCCAGCTCAGAAATAGGACCCCTGGAAAGGAGGAGGAAAGTCAGGAACTGAGAATTAAATTTAAACAACTCGTTTATAGCACTTTGAAAAATTTTTAATTAGTTTTTAATTTTAATAGTGCAGATGTTCCTGATATATTTAGCCATTTCTTTTTCCTGACCC
Organism: Oryx dammah; assembly: GCF_014754425.2. NCBI lineage: Eukaryota > Metazoa > Chordata > Mammalia > Artiodactyla > Bovidae > Oryx > Oryx dammah. The sequence goes on along the minus strand of NW_024070189.1, from coordinate 15,426,035 downwards.
GTAAATCAGAAATATTACTGGTACTATTTTGGGACTTGAAAAAAGCTTTAAAATTTGCGATGATTAGAAGAAATTGTAATGAAGTTGATAAATGCTAGTCTAATTCTTGAGTAATAAAAGAAGAAAGAAATCTACACCCTGATGGTATAAATGTTATTCAGTACACAGTAGCATCCAGAATGTTTTCATGTAGTCTTATTTCAAAGTTCCTGAGTCTTTACTAGTATAGAATCTACATCGCAGCTAAGTGTTACATTTTATAACAGAAGAAGGTTTAAGGTCGGAAAAAAATAGAGGTTATCTTTATGTTAGGTTTACATTTAAACCACAGTTTAAGAAAAGTGAATTAGGGACTATAGGCTACACCTATACAAAGATAGAATACACCTTTCCAAAGAAATGTATAAAATGTCTGTAAAAACATTTCTTATGCGGATTTCCATATTACAGAAAGAAAAGATCACTTGTCCAAATAAATTTTCAGCTAAAAAGTAAATTTATGTTAGTAGACTAAAATAAATGAAAAACAGGCCTTTTCAGTCTAACAGGGAGGCTATTAAACTCCTAATTACGACATTGATGATGCTGATCATAAGAAGCATGGGTAGAGAACTTACTGGCTGGAGTCCATGCAAACAAATGAAACCCTTCTTCCCCTTTGATCATTTCATTGTGAAAAATCATACAATCTAAAAACTTACTGGGGTTACACTCAGTAGGACAAATATTGAGTGAATAGAGTAAATAAATGGAGGGGAAATAAAATAAGCTGAATTAGGATGTTAGGATAACCTTTCCTGTTTTGTTTTGTTTTGTTTTGGTTTTTTTGAGCAGTTAACTCCTGTTGATGTTATTATTAATAA